>NC_134802.1:3358608-3361108 GCF_046742065.1 Oratosquilla oratoria | reverse complement strand
AGGGATAGAGCTTGGAAAAGGTGGAGAAAAGATACAAAACCTGGAAAATGGCAAGTTTATATAAACTATAGAAATGAGTATGTTAAAGTGAGAAGAGAGGAAAAAAGGAACCATGTAAAGGATATCATTGATTAGTGCAAAGAGCAACCCAAGCTATTCCTTCGATACGTGAATGGTAAACTTAATAATAAACAGGAAATGGTGAAACTACGCCAAGGGAATATAGAATACACAGAAGAATTAGAAATGGCCGAAGTCATGAATAATCACTTCAATTCTGTCTTCACTAGCGAGAAAACACAATATTGGGACGAAGGTAATGAAAGGCGATCTCCCCCCATGAGCGAAATAACAACAACACAAAAAGAAATATCAGAACACCTATCAAAACTTGACGTCAGGAAATCTCATGGGCCGGATGGAATTGCAAATTGGATTCTAAAAGAATGCAAAGAAGAACTAAAGGACAAAATACATAACATAATAAACTGTTCACTTAAAGAAGGAAAAATACCAAAAGACTGGAAAAATGCTAACATTGTACCAATATATAAAGGAGGAAACAAGGAAGAACCAACTAACTATAGGCCAGTCTCACTAACAAGCACTATAGCCAAAATTTGTGAGAAAATCATCAAGAATATATGAGTAAAACACCTGGAAGACAACAATATAATAAACACAAGACAATTTGGGTTCAGACAAGGAAGATCATGTACCACAAACTTAATATGTTTCTACTCAAGATTAATAGACATGGTGCAAGAAAGGAATGGGGTGATTGTGCCTTCCTGGACTTACAAAAAGCTTTTGACAAAGTACCACAAAAAAAAAAAAAAAAAAAAAAAAAATAGAACATATAGGGGGGATACAAGGGAACCTACTAAAATGGAAGAAGGACTTTCTGATTGGCAGAAAGATGAGAGTAGTACTCAGAGAAAAATATTCAAATTGGAAAGAGGTGATCAGTGGAGTACCGCAAGGATCTGTATCGGCTCCAATAATGTTTGCTATTTATGTGAATGGCATGGATGATAATGTGAAATATTACATGAGCTTCTTTGCAGACGACGCCAAACTGTTAAGGAAAGTATCATATATATATATATATATATATATATATATATATATATATATATATATATATATATATATATATGAGAGAGAATGTGGGTGGGGAAGGGCAAACGAAGATGTGTTAGGAATAGAGTTTATTGCCCTAACGTTGCGACCAACTTGGTCTTCTTCAGAGGACTACAGCATTACAAACGGATCACAATTCTTATATTCGTAGTGAGAGGGAACCCGCCAAGGTATGAGCGTCATGTTTTCCCTTTGGCTAACGATTTAATTATTAGGACACTTGCTGCTTTCGAGAGGCATTTAAATCCGTCTCTGTCGTTGTTGTTCTTGTTGGCGGCGATATGTGCAGCTTCCACAGTTTTTCTCATTTTCTTCTCAAATCCCTCGTGTAGAATTTCTGCGTTGTTCCAATCAGGTAGATGTCCACATTTGTCCAGGTGACGAACCAGGGAGTTAGATGTTCTATGAGCCCTGAGATCGTTTTTGTGCTCATTTAAGCGTTTATTGAACCCACGACCTGACTCACCGAAATAAGATGATGGACAACCGTTGCATGGAATACGGTAAATGACACTGAGATTATTACGCATATTATTATGTTTCTTAAATATTTTTCCTATTTTATTGGAAGATATTTTTGCTATATTTATTCCACCTTTTAACAAATAATCATCAATAGCTATGGTGTTTATAGAATTAGGGACAGAAATAAAATGAGACTTATCCTTTCCCGTGGTTCGGACGTTTGAGCCATCGTAGATCTTCTTGGCTTTCCTCGTTGTCCTGGTGATCAAACCTCCGGGGTATTTCAGCTTCCTAAAGGTATTCTTGATGTAAGTAAGTTCATCCTCTAGGAATTCTTCACTGCAGATACGAAAAGCTCTGAGAAAGAAACCTATTAGAACACCCGTTTTAACACGTCTGCTGTGTGCTGAAAAATAATGGACAAAGTCGTCCCTATTGGTGGGTTTCCACTTGGTTAAGGTACGTGGATGACATAATCGTGGTGATGCCAAAAAGAACTAATATAGAAAATAAGTTGAGAAGACTCAACGCTGTGAATAAAGACATTCAATTCACAGTTGAACTAGAAAAAGAGTGTAATTTACCATTTTTAGACACGTTGATACACAGAGGTTCTCAACAGGTAAGTTTCTCGGTGTACAGGAAACCCACCAATAGGGACGACTTTGTCCATTATTTTTCAGCACACAGCAGACGTGTTAAAACGGGTGTTCTAATAGGTTTCTTTCTCAGAGCTTTTCGTATCTGCAGTGAAGAATTCCTAGAGGATGAACTTACTTACATCAAGAATACCTTTAGGAAGCTGAAATACCCCGGAGGTTTGATCACCAGGACAACGAGGAAAGCCAAGAAGATCTACGATGGCTCAAACGTCCGAACCACGGGAAAGGAT
>NC_134802.1:3348608-3351108 GCF_046742065.1 Oratosquilla oratoria | reverse complement strand
GGAGCCCGAGATGAAGTGATACTTCGTCATAACTGGTGGCCCGCTCCGATCTGGCTGGCAGCGAGCCTTCGCGACCTCCGGCGCCAGAATGGCGTCAGTGTGATTCACAGTGCTCATGTAGCCAAAGGAGGGAAGTCACATACGGAGGAGAATGCTGCCTATGCATAATCTCTGAGTGGGCTAGCTAAGCCTAGGTCAATTCAGAGTTATAAGTCTGACGTGGCATTCATGCGAAATTACACATGATAGTGAAACCAGGGAACTCAGTGTATATTACTAGTCATCTCATAAGACAACATATATTCCATTTGTCCAGGATGCTGAGGTTTTTAGTGTAGAGCATTATCATTCAAAGGACATTCCTGGTTCGTCAGTTATCGTTACCGAACTCTTTTATGCTATTGCTTCTACATGATAGCTTAACATTTATGATTAACCTTGGTACAGAACGCCGTTAATTGACAAATCACCTACATGAATCCTTCCCAGGGATTGGAACAAAATAATGTGGGAGACAATGAAGACGGAGAAATATCGGGAGTGGAAAAAGAGCAAACCAGTACCCAGGACTTCAAATTTAGTGTGCGTGTGTGTGTGTGTGTGTGTGTGTATTCACTTGGTCTTTGGATCACGTGTTGGACTCGTGATCGACAGCTATTTCCCTCCTGGAAGAGAGCTCAGAGCTCGTATGTGTGTGTGTGTGTGTGTGTGTGTGTGTGTGTGTGTGTGTGTGTGTGTGTGTGTGTGTGTGTGTGTGTGTGTGTGTGTGTATGTGTGTGTGTGTGTGTGTGTGTGTGTGTGTGTGTGTGTGTGTGTGTGTGTGTGTGTGTGTGTGTGTGTGTGTGTGTGTGTGTGTGTGTGTGTGTGTGTGTGTGTGTGTGTGTGTGTGTGTGTGTGTGTGTGTGAGTGTGTGTAGAGGAGGAAGCTATTTTTATGGTGGGGGCTATATGTTTTATACTTTTCTACTAAAATGTTTTGTATGAACGCAAAATAAACTCTCATTATACAAAGTATTATGGTATATAGCTTAATATATTCATTAATAAATTGTTATTTACTGCTCCTCTGGATTTTTTTAGGAAAGCTAGCCGCCCCCCCTCCCCCGAATACGAACATGTAAAAGAAATAGAAAAAAGCAATACAACTGGAAACAGTTTCGTTCCAGCTGTAGGACATTCCAGCATTTTACTGGTTATACAGATTGGCATAGCTTTCGCTCTATTAATGAACGCAAAAAAAAAAAAAAAAAAATGCTTTACGCGCTCCTAATAGACAAAGATGACTGTTCTCCCACGCAAATGAAAACATGCTTTTATACAAATCATTTTCATCAAGATGCTATACCAAAGAACTTCCATAACTGAGTCACTAACTTTATCGTTCTGATACATCAGATACACGTGGCTGCAACAGAATCAATAGCTAAGAAATTTGAGAAGAAACATCTTATGATGGTTGCACCGAATTTTATTTCACATTGTTAAACTTTTTTCGATTAAAAAAGAAACCTGTATTAATTTTGATGCAGGTATCCTTATTGACAACCATTATAAAATTACGAAAGTAGAGGAATGTTCGTACGTTATGGGAGTACTGTTGGCATGTTAGGAAGTATAAATACTTACTTTTCGAGTTAAATTGGGATCGTTTTCCTCAGCGAGGAAGCGAGATAAATCTTCCTGTGGCGTTTGTTTTAAGATGGAATATTGGATGGCAGGATCCGTGAGTGTGTGCTTGCGTGTGCGCGTTACGTCCGATCTTGCTCGTTTCGACAAGTGCGTTTCCTCAGCCGACTCTGCAGCAACTGGTACTCCGGCGGTCTCGCTCAAATAACTTCTACTCGCTCAGCCGAGCTGGGACGGCCGCTGATTGGCTGAGGCTACGAGGGTCCAGGGAATGGACCGACGGCCAAGAAGAACGCGATTTTGTCGCTGTGTTAGCGCATAGGAAACTGGGATTCAGCGCTGCGTGCTAGTGAAGGTTTGGTTCGATAATATTTACAGAGCTGTGTCCATCCAGTAGACAAGATTGAAATGCAAAATATGCGCGTATATGTGACCTTATCAGAGTATGTGGAGGGGGGACGTGTCTTTAGACGTCATCTAATTTTGTTTTGGTTTAAAGATTCATCATATTACCGCTGTAAAAATTCTTCAGTGTTTGATATACCCCCCCCCACAATTTATTTTTAAACAAACAAACGTGTTCTTATATTATTTTCAATTCTAGCAAGATAAATTTGTCTGCGCAGCCCAAGAGAAACTTCCGGAACCTCTTTGCGTCATAGGCTGCTGACCAATCACGCTTTCCAGTGGCCTCTGACGTCATTACCCCCTTGTAACCATATCCAATTGTATGACTTTGCTGAACTGACGTCAAATTTTGTTCATGCGTAAGGGCCGAAAGGGACCCGCCCTTGCACTAGAAGGCGCATCCCAAGAATAAATCGGTAGTCTGGAACGTAATGTGGGCGTGATGGCTATGCGTGGGAAGAGAAACC
>NC_134802.1:3328608-3331108 GCF_046742065.1 Oratosquilla oratoria | reverse complement strand
CTTGAGTGTGCTGATTTCAAATCTGAAGTCGGGTTTTGTCTGCAAGCTACAGATTTTATGCAATTTGACATCTTTATTTATTTTTAAAATTTTCGTTATTATAGGAAATTGCAATATCAGCCACAATTCTTTTGTTCACTTGAATCTTAAAACAGTATGAAAGCCATTTCTGTACATTTATTAAGGCAAAAGAAACAGAACATTAACAGAACATCTATCCCAAAGTTAGATTAGCATCCTTCAGAACATCACCACAGCTGATGGAAGCTTATCAATTTCTTTGTGTATTTTTTTCAGGCAGGAATTTGCGTTTGTAACTTTTGCGTTTGTACATTTCATCTGGGCAATTTCGTTTAATGCTCCAGCAGTAGTCATCCATCATACTTTTGTCCCAGCGCCCTTGGTAGCGTTCTTCCATGATCTTTAGGTCTTGGTGGAATCGTTCTCCTTGTTCGTCACTCACAGCCCCCAGGTTGTCAGGGAACTGATCAAGGTGGCTGTTCAAAAAATGAAGCTTGATGCTCATGTTGCACCCGAGATCACGAAAAGCGAGGAGCATTCTGTTCACAAGTTCACTGTAGTTCTCCGCCTTATTGTTTCCAAGGAAGTTCTGAACGACTGCCACAAAGGATAACCATGCTGCCCTTTCTAAAGCGGTCATCTTAGCAACAAACTGATTATCACGAATTAGGGTTCGAATCTGTGGGCCATCAAACACGCCTGCTTTGATCTTCTCAAATGATAACCCTGGTAAAGCTGTGATGATGTGTTGGAAACATTCACCTTCGGTTTCCAGTGCCTTGACAAATTGTTTCATCAAACCTAATTTGATGTGAAGAGGAGGAAAGATGATCTTATCTCTGTTTACAATTGGGTCTTGTATGATATTTGGCATGCCTGCTTCAAGGGTGTCACGAATAGGCCAGTCCTTCTGGACCCAATGTCTGTCTCGTGCTCGGCTGTCCCACATACAGAGGAAACATGGAAACTTGGTGAAACCTTTCTGTTGTCCAAGAAGAAAGTTGACCATCTTTAAGTCTACACAAATTATCCAATTGTGCTCATGATACTTTAATAAGTCCATGACCATTCTCATATCATCATAGTCTTCCCGCAAATGCACTGAGTGACCGACAGGTACTGCTCCATAAACATTGCCATTATGTAAAAGAACACACTTTAGACTGCGTTTTGAACTGTCTAAAAAGAGTCTCCATTCAGCAGGACTATAGTAAGGTACACCCAGTTCTTTGAGAAGCCCTGGGATGTCATGGCAGTAAACAAACTGTCTGTCTTTTGAAAAGAAGGTCACAAAAAGCTGGTCACGCTTTCTGAAATATGATACTTTAACAGAGTGATCAACAAGATTTCTGCCTTGTAATCTTGATGCCAAAAGCTCTGCTGCTTTCTTTGAAAGACCTAAATCCCGCACTAAATCATTCAGTTCAGCCTGGGGAAGAGGCTTAGGGACGGGGAAAGGTTCAGTGTCTGAAGAACAGTCCTCCGATTGTGAACACTTTTCTGACAATTCACTGTCACAACTGTCTTGCTGGCTTGTATCATGTCCAATGTCTTTATCGTCCAATGAAGGCAAGCCTTTGAAAACTGGAACAGGTACTTCTTCAGAGTGCGGAACAGGCCGAATAGCTGAGGGAATGTTCGGATACGTAATCTTATGTCGGTTTTTCTTCCCAACACCCGTTGTGTTTACCATGCAGAAATAACAGTCAGTTACATGGTTGGTGGGTTCGCGCCAAATCATTGGAACTCCAAAAGGCAGACCTTTGCGTTTTCCTTTGGTCCAGTCTCGAAGCATTTCCTCACAATTGTGGCACACAACATGAGGAGCCCATTGCTTGTCTTGATCACCAAGATGAACTTCAAAATATGCCTTGTAGGCACGCTTGACGAACGAGGATATGTTACGTCTCTGACGATTGAGTGTGTAGCATCCACATATGTAGCAGAAGGCATCAGGCTTGTTTCTGCAATGATGTCTCATTCTGGAAGCCATGTTTGAACTGAAACAAAAGAAGAATGATCAAAATATTAGAAGCTATCTATATATATGGACGTTAAAATGCTTATACATGGTTTACGCAAGTTCACATATGTACAATTTCATTAACCTCAAATTGCATACAAACTAGAGCTTGTAGAGAAAAACTAATTTCAGATTTGAAATCAGCGCCTAAAACTCTTTCAAAATCCGTTAAAATATCCAATGCAACTCAAAGTTACTGAAAAAGTGTTCCCCTGTGTTATCATTATTATTATTATTATTATTATTATTATTATTATTATTATTATTATTATTATTATTATTATTATTATTATTATTATTATTATTATTATTATTATTATTATTATTATTATTATTATTATTATTATTATTATTATTATTATTATTATTATTATTATCATTATTATTATTATTATTATCATTATTATTATTATTATTATCATTATTATTATTATTATTATCATTATTATTATTATT
>NC_134802.1:3321108-3323608 GCF_046742065.1 Oratosquilla oratoria | reverse complement strand
ATCGTAGGAAAAATAATGGAAACTATCATCAGAGATGCTATCGAACATCATTAGAAAGTAATCGTTTGATAAATGATAGCCAGCATGGTTTCAGACGGAAACGTTCTTGCGTGACTAACTTACTCGAATTCTACAACACAGTTATCTCGAATTATGACAAAAGAAACAATATAGATTTAATATATCTAGACTTTGCGAAAGCTTTTGATACCGTTCCACACAAAAGACTACTTACTAAATTAGTTTTACACGGAATAAGTGGTAGCCTATTAGGTTGGACTAGTAATTGGTTGAATGGTCGAAAACAATGAGTTGTTTTAAATGGAAAAACTTCTAGATGGAAAAATGTTACAAGTGGAGTTCCTCAGGGTTCCGTTCTTGGGCCACTTCTATTCATAGTATATATAAATGATATAGACCATGGACTAAAATCTACTGTTTCCAAATTTGCTGATGATACAAAACTGTGCGGAGTGGCAAATGATCACTCAAACCAATTAGATATTCAAAAAGATTTAGATAAATTACAGCAATGGTCTGAAAAGCGGCTAATGAAATTTAACACAAGTAAATGCAAGGTAATGCACATAGGTAAAAATAACAGTAAGTACGATTACAAGTTATTTGGAAATTCGTTAACAAAAGTGGATAGTGAAAAAGACCTCGGCGTAATTATCAGTAACGACCTCAAATCATCTAAGCAGTGTATTTCAGCCTCTCAGAAAGCAAATAAGATTCTAGGACTGATTGCGCGATCTTTTGATTTCAAAAGTCCATCACTCATTAACAAGCTATATAAATCGTTAGTTCGTCCACATTTGGAATATGCTGTTTCTGTATGGTCACCGAATCTCATTAAAGACATTGACAGACAGGAAAAATTACAACGGCGAGCCACAAAACTGATTCCAAATATCAAAAATAAATCATACGAAAATCGACTAAAACAAAAGAATCTGTTTTCCCTAAAAGAGCGTAGACTCAGAGATGACTTGATACAGGTCTTTAAGATTTTAAAGGGAATTGACAACATCAAAAGTGACAAAATTTTCACATTGAATGAGAATCAGACAAGAAACAGTGGTCTCAAACTGTCCGGAAATAGATTTAGTTTGGAAGTAGGTAGAAACAACTATGCCAACCGTGTAGTTAATGAATGGAATAAACTTCCAGCACAGGTAGTGCAATGTAGTTCAGTTCGAAGCTTTAGAATCGTTTAGATAAACACCTAAGCAAGATGCTGTAATGGTTATAATTTATTTTATATTATTTGTTTTTGTTTTGTTATCATTTGTCTATTTGATTCTCATTTATTATTAGTTATATGTCAATTTATTATTATTTACTATTTACCTTTTTGTTTATTATTTAACTATACCTATGCATTTATTTATGTATTTTATTTGTTATTTACATTATTATAGTTTTTATTTATTATTTTATTATTATTATGATTTTTTTCGCATCCGACCTAGATATGGACCAAAAGGTCTTCTGTCGGCATGCTCCGCCTCTGTAATCCTTTGTACAGTTTACTGAAATATTTGTATGTAACCCTTCCACGTCGTGAGAAGCAATCCTTCCTTTTGTAGGGTTTGTCTTTAGGATATCTCGGAAGTCGGATGTAGATTGCAGACTGTAGGTGATAGAAGTGTAAGGGGTCAGTATGGTATACAGTTTCTTAGCAAGTTTGTACGTAGGTGCAGGGATTTGAGAGATAATGTATCGGAGTTTATTACCAGGTTTGTGTGTTTTGACTGTCCCATAGCAATAATCTATACCATACTCGCCTGAAAGTTTATCTAATTTTATTTTACTGGCAGCGTTATTTCCCTCTATTAGTCGGTTTACTTTTTTCTTTAGTGATCCTGTGGGGTCTTTGTTGATCTTTTTAAACTTTGTGGTATCTCTAAGTATGTTATCAATCTGGTACATGAATACGCAAGTATCAGCTTTGTCTGCTTTCCAGATGGTAATACTAGGGTCTGATTTTAATTCCTTAGCGGCCTCGATATGTCTCTTTTCGATCAAATTGCTGTTGTGGTTTCCAATTGTAAAAAACAAATCATACGAAAATCGGCTAAAACATATGAATCTCTTTTCCCTGAAAAAGCGTAGACTCAGAAGTGACTTGATATAGATATTTAAGATTAAAGAGGGAACTGACAACACCAAAAGTGACAAAATTTTCACACTAAATGAGAATCCGACAAGAAATAATGGTCTCAAACTGTCAGGAAATAAATTTAGTTTGGAAGGGGGTAGAAACAACTTTGCCAACCGTGCAGTTAACGAATGGAATAAACTATCTGCAAAGGCAGTGCAATGTACTTCAGTACTAAGCTTTAAGATTCATTTAGATAAACACCTAAACAAGATGCTGTAATGCCCGCCATTTAATTTGTATTATTTGTTTATCTATTTGTTATTATTTATCTGTTTGTTTATTATTATTTCCTTGACTTCCATTTATCATTATTTATCTGTCAATTTATTATTA
>NC_134802.1:3311108-3318608 GCF_046742065.1 Oratosquilla oratoria | reverse complement strand
TGTGTGTGTGTGTGTGTGTGTGTGTGTGTGTGTATGTGTGTGTGTGTGTGTTCACCTTAGTCTTTGGATCACATGTTGGACTCGTGACCGACAGCTATTTCCCTCCCGGAAGAGAGGTCAGAGCTCGTATAACTGATCTATGAGTAATGCTATGACCTCACACACACACACTCCCCCAACTCTCTACCCAAGCGCAGCGATACTGCAATTATTTCAGCTCTGGGCAGGATTCAAACCCGGACCGCTGTAGTGACAGTCGGGGACAGTGACAATCGGGGACTCTACCAACCGCGCCACCGAGTCGTGTGTGTGTGTTGTGTGTGTGTGTGTGTGTGTGTGTGTGTGTGTGTGTGTGTGTGTGTGTGTGTGTGTGTGTGTGTGTGTGTGTGTGTGTGTGTGTGTGTGTGTGTACATTTACATATACCAAGGGCTTTTTTTTCACAATGGAGGTAACCAAAGTCAAAGCCATAAATCCACTCCCATCCATTTTATCCCCACATACTCCACTCCCATCCACTACAACCATCCTCCATCTTTTCTTGGCTCTTCCTGGATGACGGGTCATCTCTGCATCTTACCCACTGTCCTATGTCAGAAGAAATATATCAAGACGCAGGACGTTCACAGCAAAGCCGCTTCTTCTAATCGGTGACCCCCCACATCTCCGTCCTCTTATACAGAAAAAGAGAAGATGAGGAGAATTCCCTTCGTGCTGCATAAGAATATCATTGACACGTGCTCCCTAACCGCCCCCCCATCCCCAACCGACTTCCATACATCACAGCATCATCCTTACACAACCATTCGCCACTCATCCCTATCATCTGTTTTCTCCCTTCCTTACTCAACAGACATCCCCCTCTTTCCCAACGCCCATTTTACCCCATCCATCCATCCATCCATCTCATCTTTGGTCGTCCCTTATGTTCACTCCATCCACGCCTACCTTCCACACTTCTTTCAGTCTTTCCTCATTCGTTCTTTCCATGTGCCCAAACCATCCCAATACTCTTTCATCAAGCCTATCTCCCAACTCCTTTTCCATCCCCGCTCTTCTCACCTCCTCATTTCTCATTCTATCCAGCCTAGTATCCCCTAACATACTTTTCAGACATTTCATCGCAAACATAGTTAAAAAAGTTTACTCTTCCTCTCTTATATTCCACTTTTCTGCCCCATACAGTGTTGTCAGAAAAATCATTCTTTCATAAAATATCTTAGCATCCATTCCCAAATGTCTATTTCTCATGACATTTTTTAACCCCCAAAGACATTTACTTGATCTTCTTAATCTACATTCTACCTCCACCTCCACCCCTCCCTCTCCCACCACATTCGCACCTAAGTACCTAAAGTTATCCACTTCCTCCAGTCTCTCTCCCTTAATACTCTTTCCAGTTTGCCGCCATCCTCTCCCCTTGTCCATCTCATCACCTTACCTTTACTCACATTCATCATAACTTCCTTCTTTTGCACACCTTCCCAATCTCCATCACTAACTTTCTTAATCCCTCCTCTGATCATGCTACAAGCGCAGTCTCATCAGTAAACAACAACTGACTTGTCTCCTATTTTCTCCATTTTCTTTAACCACCCTTGTGTTTACCTCTCACACTACCCATGCATATATACATTGAACAGCCAGAGCGACGTAACACATCCCTGGCGATGTCCCACCTTTACATCAAACCACTCGCTCTCTCCATTTCTAATCCTAACACACGCTCTACTATTCTCGCGAAAAACCTTGACTGCTCTTAACAGCTTTCCTCCTATCTATATCTTCCCTAAAAAAATCACAGTGCCTCCCTCTCTACCCTATCATAAGCCTTTTCCAAATTCATAAAACCCCCAAAAAACATCCTTATTTTTTCTAAAGCTCTCTCACATATCTGCCTTATCACAAAAAAATTATCCACGCAACCTCTACCTTGTCCTAAACCCACACTGTTCCTCACCAATTACTCTCTCTGTTTCTCTTCTAATACTGTCAATCAAAACTATCCCATAAATCTTCCCAACTACACTCACACTTGTGTCCTTTTCCCTTCTAAAGCGGAAGTACACAGGTATTAATCCAGTTCTCCAGCACTTTACCCTCTTTTAAACAAACATAAAACAACCTAACCAGCCAGTCCGCCATCAATGTATCTCCTTTTTTTTTTTTTTTTTAGACACTTCATATGACAACCATATCACTAGCGGTGCCTTGCCTGCTCTCAAAATATTGATAGCTGCTTTTACCTCCTCTTTTCTTATTTCTCCTCCATTTTCCTCATTCATCACTGTCATTTTCTTACACACACTGCAACTATCTTTCCCACCCTGTCCTCATTGACATTTAGTAATTCACTAAAATACTATACTCATCTTTCTCTTACATCTTTCTCTTCAATTACACAGGATTTTTTTTTTCAATCTCAGTTGTATGACATTTTTTTGCTGTTTATTACTATTTTGATCTGCTGATTTCAAATATGAGAACGATTTTGTTCTGTATGCTCTAGTATTTATATAAGGAATCTTGTACACAATGCTGTTCTGGTTTATGATATTCTTGTTCTCCCTCTTACTATGTCTTTGATCCTTAATCCCGCGGCATACGCTATGTGTATACCCTTTGTGTACCACCAAAGAGTTAGATGTTCTGTGGTGGCCACCATATGTATACACACACACACACACACACACACACACACACACACACACACACACACACACACACACACACACACACACACACACACACACACACACACACACACACACACACACACACACACACACACACACACACACACACACACACACACACACACACACACACACATATATATATATATATATATATACATTATATATAAATATATATACATATATATTAATATATATGCGCGCATATATACGTACACACATACATACACACACACACATATACGAGTATATATATATGTATATACATATATATATATATATATATATATATATATATATATATATATATATATATATATATGCTGACCCCGCTCCTCCCTCACTCGTGACCCCGCATCCCTTCTGACCTCATACCTATACCTACATATCCCCTCCATTCTGACTCCTCTCCGCGTGACGGAATGCCTTGTGTCTAGCTATGCTCTTTCCTACTCCACTTACATTACAATTGTATCTGTGTCTATCATTTCTTTATCCTGTACTTTCCTAAAGATGGCTATAACTATTACCCGAAATATAAAAGTTATACTTTCTACTAAATTTCCTTTTATTCCGACCGTGGGTTCTTCATGAATATATATATATACACACACACATATATATATATATATATATATATATATATATATGTATATATATATGTGTATACATATATATATACATACATATGTATATATATATGTGTATATATATATACATATATATATGTATATATATATAAATATATATATATATATATCAAATCCACTGCTGAACAAAGGCCTCCTTCATAGCATTCCATGATTCACAAAACCGCGCCAACCTCTGCTACGTCACTCCTTTAAACTTCTCAATCTCGTCTCTCTACCTTCTGTCTGGTCTCCCTCTTCCACGCTTCCCATCTCGCGGCGTCCACTCAGTAACACACTTGCTCCATTGTTCATCAGTCGTTCGTGCTAACTTACCTGCCCAATTCCACTTCCTCTCTTTCACCGCCTGCACAATATATTTCACTCTATTCTGCTCTCTCACCCAACTTGTTCCCTTTCGGTCTCTCAGCGTTATTCCCATCATTGATCTCTCCATTCTCCTCTGTGCCGTCCTGAGCTTTGTTTCCATCTCCTTCGTCAGTTTCCAAGTTTCACACGCGTAGATTATTGCTGACAGAATGCACTGATTGTAAACTTTACGTTTCAGACATAAAGGTAGAGAGCCTCTCAGCATTTATTATGCCTACCAAACACTTTCCAAATAATTGTAATACGTCTTTTTATTTCATTATTATGATCTTTTGTCACTTTCACCATTTTGCCTAAATAATTATAGTCTTCAACTTCCTCAAGGTTCTCACCATCGATTATAATCTCTTTACTTTGAACTTTCGTGTTGAACATTACTTTGGTTTTGCTCTCATTCATTTTAAAACCTACTTTGAGACTTTCCTTGTTTAGATAACTCAGCATATCTTGCAAGTCTTCTGCTATTTCTGAAATAAGAATGTCATCCACAAATCTTAGGTGGTTCAAATATTCGCCATTAATCTTCAAACATTTTTCTTACCAACTCAACCTTTTGAAAATCTCCAGGCAAGCTGTAAATAATTTGGATGAAATAGTATCGCCTTGCCGTACTCCTTTCTCGATTTTGATCTTTACTGTATCTTTATATAGTCGAATTATAGCGGTACCTTTCGCATAAGTATTTTCTAAAAGTCTTACGATCATTTCGTTTGTGCCCTGATTGCGCAGCGAGTTTAGTATTGCTATTTGTTCTACCGAGTCAAAGGCCTTCTCGTAATCTACAAAAGCTAAACACAAAGGTGTATTGTATTCTGTCGTTTTCTCGATTAGTTGGTTCATCGCCTGCAAATGGTCTAGAATCGAGTATCCGCTCCTAAAGCCTGCCTGTTGTCTCGGTTGGTTTTCATATAAAACTTGACTTGTCTATTTGTAAGGATCTTGGAGAATACTTTATATACATTTGATAGCAAGCTAATCGGTCGATAGTTACTAAGGTCCTTCTGGTCTCCTTTTTTATGAAGCAAAATCACTATAGCATTGCACCACGATTCAGGAACGCTTTCCTGACGTAAGCACTGGGTGTACAACTGAGCTAACTTAATATGAACTTCTTTCCCTGCGTCTTTCAACAGATCTATCGATATACCATCTTCTCCAGGTGCTCTTTCTCGTTTCATATTTTTAAAGCAAATTCTACTTCTTTCTTTGTAATCTCTGGTACACCACTAACGTCTACACATGAATTTACGGACTCGACTACTGTCTTCGACGAGTAAAGCTCTTGGTAAAATTCTTCTACTCTTTTTACCATTCTGTCTCTGCAGTTAATGATTTCTCCGTTTTTATCTTTCAAACATATCATTTTCGTCTTCCTAAACCATGTCTGCGCTTAATCACTTTAATACTTTTACCTTTCCGAATAGTTTCCTCTATTTCATCCATGTTTTTTATTTCTTTTCTCTGAGCTCTGCCTTTTGTTGATAAGCTTGTTTAGTTCTACACTTTCTATTTTGTCTCTCCTGCTTTCGATCTGCATGGTCCTCCTTCTTTTAATTAGATCACTTGTAGCTTTGGAATATTTGTTTTCTCTAATACTTTTTGTACTTCCTACTTTCTCTACCGATTCCCTAATGATATTCACTAAATTCAAATTCATATCTTCGACGGTGTCCTCGTTAGTTCTTAGAGCTTCGAATCTATTTTTGATTTCTAACTGAAATTCCTTCTTATTATCCTTAACCTTTGCAAGGCTTTTTTTTTATTAGTTTATTTCTCTCGGCTCTAAAATTGAATTTAGCTGTGCAACCTACCATTCTATGGTCACTACTTATGTTGACTATTTATCACCGCAACATTACTAATACTCTTACTGTCATCTCCTAATATGAAGTCTACTTTGTTCTTTGTTGTTCCATTTGGACTTCTCTAAGTCCATTTACGACCTACACACTTTTGGAAGAAAGTATTCATTATCCTCAAGTTGTAGCTCTCTACGAAATTGACCAACATTTCGATTCTGTCATTTCTTTCACCTACTCCAAACTTACCAATGCGCGACTCATCTCCCATTTTCTTCCCGACTTTAGCATTAAAGTCATCTATTACCAACGTATACTTACTTTTTTCTTAATCCATTACCTGACTTATATCATAATAGAAGGATTCAATTTTATCGTCTGAACTCTGTGAAGTTGGTGCATAAACTTGAACTACTTTTAGAGTTTACCTTTTACACAGCCTAATCACAATCCAAGCTACCCTGTCTGATAAACTACTGAACTTGACTACGTTACCAGCAATCTCTTGGTTGATCAAGAATCCTACTCCCCCAGATCCTTCTTTGTCCTTACTTCAATTTTGTTATTGTATCAGCTTTTCTTCCGTTCTTCGGACTTCGCTCAGTCCTACGATGTCTCACTTGATGTCGTCTAGTTCTTCCATTAAACTCTCCAGCCTGTGGTCTTCTGAGAGAGTTCCTACGTTGTAGGTATAGATCCTCATTTTCTTCATATTGTTTAATGTCCAAGGCTTGGATCTGCTTGGACAATGCTTACTCACATTTGGTGGCACACTGCCCGTAAGTACATGAGGTAATGGGGTTTGACCTTTAGGAGACAATGATCCAACAGGAACGCCCGGTTTTGTTTTGTTTGTACTGTTAATATTTGTTATGAAAGGCTTTTGGCAGTAATCTCACCTCTCTGCCAACTAGTTTCTGGTGAGATATTTTTCTGGTGTCACCTTATTCATCATATTCGTTGAAGCCCCATATATCTATAGGGTGCCTAATGGTCCACGCCGTCATTATGACGGTATATCTATCTATGGGGAATTTTCCTGTTTGCCATTAGGGAAATGCTAGTTAGCAGTAGGTCCTGCGACTGTTGTGTGAGGTGCTCTTTGTCGGATCTTTCTTACAAAACCTGTTCGATATGGGTGACCTTGCAGAGATTTCCTCTCTATCGACATAGCTTTTGTAATCATTAAGGTGTCAACTCTCGGATAGGATATATATATATATATATATATATATATATATATATATATATATATATATATATATATATATATATATATATATATATTCTGTTAGAAACGACAGCAAAAGAATTATATTTATTAATTAACTCTATTCGTGAGCTTTCAAGCTTGCGAAAAGTAGATTTCTTGTAGGGGGAAAGGGAGTAAATAAAATTTCCAAAACTCATAGGAAACACAAAAGTTATGATGAACACAAAAATACAGCACACAGTAAACAAAATACAAGAAATGAATACAAAAAATACAGCAAAAAACAAAATAAAAGCAGAACAAATATTCTCAAGACACACACAAACACACACACACACACACACACACACACACACACACACACACACACACACACACACACACACACACACACACACACACACACACACACACACACACACACACACACACACACAAACACTCACACACACACACACACACACACAAACACTCACACACACACACACACACACACACACACACACACACACACACACACACACACACACACACACACACACATACACACACACACACACACACAAACACAGTTGGTAGAATGCTGAGCTGCCACGAAAGTGGCCCGCAGCTCCTGGTTCGAATCCTGCCCAGGGCCGAAATTATTTCGGTACTGCTGCGCTTCGGGTCGTTACTCTGACTCTCGTGGGCGGGGAGTTGGGTGTGTGTGTGTGTGTGAAAGGTCATAGCATTACCCATAGATCGGACCTACGAGCTCTGAGCTCTCTTGCGGGAG
>NC_134802.1:3278608-3306108 GCF_046742065.1 Oratosquilla oratoria | reverse complement strand
TGGAGAGTGATAGATCTGAGAAAATGGAAACAAAGAAGACAGAAAGAGAAGAGATGAAAGGAAATTAAAAATAAGTTATACTAATATAGATGGAATAATCTCAGGAATGAACGAACCAAACGATTACCTGGCCTTAGAAAAAACAGACATAATGGGAATAGTGTAAACTAAATGAAAGCATAACCTAACTCCCTATACTGTGGGACAGGGTTTATACAACTGTTGGACAAAGAATAGAAGGAACAAACAGGGTAGAGGAGTTCTAATTTTGACCAAGAAAGATTTTAATGTAAAAAAATAACTGAAGGAAAAAATAATGTAGAATCAATTATGATACAAGTAGAAAGTAAACATATGAAGAGTAGCAATTTGTAGTGGTGTACGTGCCGCCGAAAACACAAGCCTGGTCAGAAAGTGATCATTCCAAATTATTAGAAGATACAAAATACGAATTAACTGAAATACTGAAAGACAGAGGAAATACGGTAATTATGGGTGACTTTAATTCAAAGGAAATATGTTGGAAAGAGATGACAGTGAAGGGGGGGAGGAACTTTGGGGTATGTCCTTCTTGACTTGACCATTGAGTACACAATGACCCAGTGGATTAGAGAAAATACTAGATATAGAGGTAATGAAGAACCCTCAACATTGGACTTGATACTTACGACAGAGCCTGAGATTGTCGAAAAAATTGATTACAAAACCCCGATAGGAAAGAGTGACCATGTACTATTAGAACTAGAAGGAACAAATGGATCAAAGCAAAAACGATAAGCATAGAATAGGAAGACTAATGTATAACAAAACAAACTTTGAGAAACTTAAAACATTCTTCCGCAATGCAAATTGGGATATATTCCTAAACGAAGAAACGGGGATAGAAGAAAAATGGAACATACTAAAATAAATTTATAATGAGGGAGTGAATAAATATGAACCACAACAAAAAATAGAAAAAACATTCATAAAAAGCTGGTACAACAGCAGTTGTAGTGAAGCTAAGGACAAAAGAGACAAAACTTGGAAAAAATGGAAAAGAGACAAGAAACCAAACAAATGGCAAACATACATCAAACTGAGAAATGAATATGTAAAAGTACGCAGAGATGAAAAGAGAAACTATGAAAAAAGGATAATAGATAAATGCAAGGAAAAACCAAAACTATTTTACAAGTATGTAAATGGAAAACTAAAAAACAAACAAGAAATAGAAAAACTGTGCCAGGGCAAAAATGAATATATAGAGGAACTAGAAATGGCGGAAATTATGAACAACCACTTCAAATCAGTGTTCACATTAGAAGGTCCACCTGACTGTGAAGAAATCGAGAGAGAATTATCCCCCGCAATAAAAGAAATAATCGTAACACAAAAGGAAATCAGCGACCAAATTAAAACCCTTGATGTTAGAAAATCACATTGCAAACTGGATACTGAAAGAATGTATGGAAGAATTAACTGGCAAAATATATATCATAATTAAAGTATCACTTAAAGGGAGGCAATAAAGAAGACCCATCTAATTACAGACCGGTATCACTGACAAGCACAATAGCAAAAATTTGTGAAAGAGCTGTCAAAAATAGATGGGTAAACCACCTGAAAAAAAACTATACTAAATCCAAATAAATTTGCAATTCAGACAGAGGAGATCATGTACAACAAATTTGATCTGCTTCTACTCAAGATTAATAGACATAATACAAGAAAGAAATGGGTGGGCAGACTGTGCCTTTCTCGACCTACAAAAGGCATTCGACAAGGTACCACATAAAAAACTTATAAAGAAGATAGAGTCAAAAGGTGGCATCAGAGGAAAATTATTGGAATGGATGAAAGACTTCCTGATTGGGAGGAAAATGAGAGTTGTAATTAGAGAAAAATTCTCGCAGGGATCAGTACTGGCCCCGATCATGTTTGCCATATACATTAATGACATGGATGAAGGTGTAGAGTGTTATATGAATTTCTTTGCAGATGTTGCAAAGATACTAAAGAAAGTAAAAACGGAGGAAGACTGTAACTTATTGCAACAAGATTTGGACAAGATCTGGAATTGGAGCCAAAAGTGGGAAGTAAAATTAAATATAAAGAAATGTAGTATTATGGAGTTTGGAAAGAGTAAAAACAGAATATCAAAAGATTACAAAATAGGTGAAGAAAAGGTGAAAAAAGTAAACTCAGAGAAAGATCTTGGAGTTATGATTGGCAAGGACATGACACCAGATAAGCATATTAACAAAATATTCAGAGAAACCTACAATTTATTGAGATCAATCAAAGTGGCGTTTGCCTATTTGTACGAAGAAATTATAAAGAAAATCCTAACTACACTAATAAGACCAGAACTCGAGTACGCAGCAGCACTCTGGATACCCAGTACCAAAAATAAACGTTAAAAAACTTAAAAGGTTACAAAGAGCAACAACCAAACTAGCACCAACTCTTTCCGAACTAACATATGAGCAAAGACTGTCCAAATTAGAACTACCAACTTTGAAACAGAAGAGAAAGAGGTGACCTGCTGACTATCTACAGAATAATGAAAGGAATGGAAGTTTTAGATAGGGATACGGGACAACGGTAAAACGAGAGGACACGAAAAAAAAAGATAGTTACAGAAGAAATTTAAAAAGGAACAGCTTCCCACAGAGTGATAGATACATGGAATGAATTAGACAACGAAACAGTGTGTGCAAACACTATACAAGATTTTAAGAAAAAACTTGATGCTGAGAGATACAAAGACGGTTCACCACGAGCATAGCTCCCTTCCCGTATAATACAACTAGGTAAACACACACACACACACACACACACACACACACACACACACACACACACACACACACACACACACACACACACACACACACACAAACACACACACACACACACACACACACACACACACACACACACACACACACACACACACACACACACACACACACACACACACACACACACACACACACACACACACACACACACACACACACACACACACACACACACAAACACACACACACATACGCACACGTACACACACACATATACACACATAAAACATACAAAAACATACGCACACGTACACACACACACACACATACACAAACACACACACACACACCGTAAGAGGCTGGTAGAGAGACGAAGGTAGAAAGTGGGGTAGTTGATGAGGGTTTCCTTTTTATTAGTTGGGTGTTTGATAAACAATAGTTCGTAGGCGAAGGTTTGTACAAGTTCACTCTCTGCCTTGAATTATAAAAATTGCCGGAGCATGTATGACGTATTTTCTGATGTAACCTAAGTAAGTTATACAATGATTCGAGATTGCTTGAGTAAATAGTAGTGCATATACAGTAGAATTGTAATAACGAATCTGACTTGTGGAAGAGTGGAGGAGAAATTTCAATTGGATCACGATTATAAGATTACGCCCTTAGGGGAGGATCTTAGATATAAAGATAAAGATCATTGGCCAAAAAAATCATGACGTCAATGCAGAACTTATCTGTGATTTTACAATGTGTGTTCTCACAGGATTTAAAGACTGTAACTGGAGAAGCACGCAGTGTAGCCGGTATTCAAGAAAGAAAAGAAAATCCTTATACATTGCATTCCCCTTATACAGAAAATATAGTTAAGTAAGAAGTAGAAGCATGACCTTGCAAAATAGCAATACTAAGTGAAATAACATTTAGAACTTCATTAACTTGGCTCATTGTAGGCATGGAACCTACAGACTAAGAGGTTGAATGATAAATGAAATTTTCAAAGACGGTGGTGAAAATCAATAGATGAAAAATTTAGGAGACGTACCAAACAAAAGTAAGCGGACGAAAGTGGTGGCTTAGACACGCACACACACACACACATATACACTCACACACACACACACAGACATACACACACTCATACACACACACACACACACACACACACACACACACACACACACACACACACACACACACACACACACACACACACACAAACAACCACACACACATACAAACAGGTACACACACACACACACACACACACACACACACACACACACACACACACACACACACACACACACACACATACACAAAACACAAACACACACACTTGCCAACCTTGATTTCACCTGATTCTCAGTGGAACTTTGAGTGATTTCCCCTAAGATACGCTCAGTGACATCTCTCCGTGCCCTTTTTTACAAGTTAAAATTGGCTCCCTTCTTGATTTTCTTCACTTTAACTGATGATACAGAAATATACGAAACGTCTTGATGTCTATTTTATATTGCTTTAATTTCTCTTATTTTTGTGATGTTCTGTATTTTTATGATCTTTATATCTTTTCTGTTTCCTATGAGTCTTGGATGTTTTATTCATTCACTCTACCCGTACCAGAAATCTACCTTTTGAAAGCTTGAGAGCTCACGAAAAAAATTAATCACTAACCCTTTGCCGTCAATTTTAACGAGATATACATGCGAGAGAATATCATGCTGTGCATCATCATACACACACGCACACAAACCCACACACACACACACACACACACACACACACACACACACACACACACACACACACACACACACACACACACACACACACACACACACACACACACACACACACACACCACACACACACACACACACACACACACACACACACACACACACACACACACACACACACACACACACACACACACACACACACACACACACACACACACACACACACACACACACACACACCCCAAACACACACACACACACACACACACACACACACACACACACACACACACACACACACACACACACACACACACACACACACACACACACACACACACACACACACACACACACACACACACACACACACACACAAACACACACACACACACACACACACACACACACACACACACCACACACACACACACACACACACACACACACACACACACACACACACACACACACACACACACAACACACACACACACACACACACACACACACACACACACACACACACACACACACACACACACACACACACACACACACACACACACACGCATACATATATATATATATATATATATATGTATATATATATATAGATAGATAGATAGATATAGATATAAAGATATATATCTATATATATATATATATATGTATATATATATATATATATATATATATATATATATGTATATATATATATATATATATATATATATATATATATATATATATATATATAACGTAGAAACCACTGTTGGAGTAGATATATATATATATAATATATATATATATATTACAAAGGATTACAAAGGAGGAGCATTCCGACAGGAGACCTTTTGATCCATATCTAGGTCGGATGCGAAAAAAAAAATCATATTAATAATAAAATAATAAATAAAAACTATAATAATGTAAATAACAAATAAAATACATGAATAAATGCATAGGTATAGTTAAATAATAAACAAACAGGTAATTAGTAAATAATAATAAATTGACATATAACTAATAATAAATGAAAATCAGACAGACAAATTATAACAAAACAAAAACAAATAATATAAGATAAATTATAATCATTACAGCATCTTGCTTAGGTATTTATCTAAATGATTCTTAAAGCTTCGAACTGAACTGCATTGCACTACCTGTGCAGGAAGTTTATTCCATTCATTAACTACACGGTTAATGTATATATATATATGCTAATAAGAACACGGGTACGTGTGTTCACTTATGCAAAGTAGACCACTTGGAAAAAGAAACTAACGAAGTAGAGCGCTTTCGTATATTACATCTTCAGTGCACTGAAGATGTAATATACGAAAGCGCTCTGCTTCGTTAGTTTCTTTTTCCAAGTGGTCTACTTTGCATATATATATATATATATGTATATATATATATATATATATATATATATATATATATGTATATTGTGACGCCTATGGGGAAGGGCCAGGTTCAAAAACTAGAGTTCTGTTTAAGAATGATTATTTCCTTCAAAAAGATACAAATATACAATGATCGAAAAATAGAAGTCGCCAAAACTAGCGAAAAGTACAATGTCCGAAACACGTAAATTCACAGAACATAAAAGGCTAATATTGCCAAGCCACGTATATATATAAGTGTCGATCAAATATCGACATTCAATAAAGAAAAAATAGTCTTAAAGACAATATGTGGTAAGGTCGAGAGATATCGACCAACAGAATGGAAACTAAGTCCTACGTAATAATTTACGTAAAAATTACAATGACGAGAAAATTCTACGACTAAAAGTCTAAGTCCAACAAAATGGACGAGTTCTAGCAAAGCTAGACTAAGATGTGAGATTAGTGCAATGGGACTCTGGTTTAAGCAGAGACCAGAATGATTCGAGAAAATACAAGTCGAGATGAAACTACGACTATAAGGTCTAAGTCCAACGTAGTGGACGAGTGCAATGGGAAGCTCCGACAAGCAGAGTCCCGAATGATTCGAGAAAATACAAGTCGAGATGAAACTACGACTATAATGTCTAAGTCCAACGTAGTGGACGAGTGCAATGGGAAGCTCCGACAAGCAGAGCCCCGAATGATTCGAGAAAATACAAGTCGATATGAAACTACGACTATAATGTCTAAGTCCAACGTAGTGGACGAGTGCAATGGGAAGCTCCGATAAGCAGAGTCCAACTTGACCGTTACAAGCAATGATATATATAGACTCTTCTCCGTAAGATCCGGAGAGATGCCAAATGTCGCTAGACGCGACGATTAACAAGAGTGTTTAGGAATACTTCCTAGTACATACACGGATATTCTTTACATCAATGAATAGAAAATAATATTTGATAAAGTTACCTTGTCAATCTTAGATAAACAGAAACTTAATAGTTTTTATATGAATATCTATACGTACGTAAATGTAAGTTAGGGACGCAGTTGCCAAAATATTGGTTCACACGCAATTTCTCCCAGAACGCAATGTAAGCTATGAATTCCCACACCGGCGTTTCGGCGTCCGAGAACGACGGCAAATATGCAATTTCTCTAATCTTACGTAAATCAATTCCTAAGATTGACAAGATAGATCCACAAGGTAATACACATACATAAATTCATATGCAAAGTATGGAATAGTTTGTCAAAGCACAAAAAGGAACGAAATACGTCCGATGAATAGAATTCATCACTTTGAGAGTCTTCATACAAGGAATACCGCACGTAAGCACAGATCTTTCTCACCGGCGTCCGAAGATTAAGAGAATATGTAATTTCTCTTATCTTACGTAAATCAATTCGTAAGATTGACAAGAGAGATCCACAAGACAATATACATACATAAATCTATATGTAATGTATAGAATATGGTTGACAGAGCACAAAAAGAATAGAATACATCATAAATATATAATTCATCACTTTAACAGCCTTCATACGTCGATTACCGACAGTTGGATGCCGAGAAGTCCACCAAGCCCATCGTGGGAACGGCCGGCATATACCAAGGTACACATACGCACATGTGCGTCTGAATGAAATCTTCACTACGACGAGCCTGTAGTCGTAACTATATATATATAGATATATATATATATATATATATATATATATATATATATATACATGCGACCTTCGGTGGTGACTAACGTCACAGCTTTGGCCTGCGGCGCTAGGAGCTCGCTTCGCTCGCATTTTAGCTGGTAAACTAAGATACTCTTCCCTTGAATCAGAATATTTGTAATCAGAAATGTCCTTTAATAGCTCACCAAACTTTCGAACTATACGTTGGAAATCATTTATCATAGCTATTGTAGGTTTTAACCTTTTTATGTTTTTGTACAATTTTGGAAATAATTCCATATGTTTATCTTTAAGGCCACGGGACAATATCTTATTACGATAAACCTCTTGTCTTTCTATTCCCTTTGTTTTAGTAACCCTCATCCAATAATGCCTCTGTCATTTTCTCTCCAAAGCTAAAGCTGATTTGCCGTCGTTGGATATGTTGTAGTAGCAAGACAACCAAATTCTATGACAGCTATACGCTTTTTCTTCAATGTCTTCTTTATTAGCTGGTAAACTAAGATACTCTTCCCTTGAGCCAGAATATTTGTAATCAGGATTGTCCTTTAATAGCTCACCAAACTTTCAAACTATACGTTGGAAATCATTTATCATAGCTATTCTAGGTTTTAATCTTTTTATGTTTTTGTACAATTTTGGAAATAATTCCACATGTTCATCTTTAAGGCCACGGGACAATATCTTATACGCCCATTCTTCAAAATGTCGGGAAACATAGTACCTCGATCAATTCTATTGGCTCGGCCGGGGGCTTGGCTGCGCAAACAGCGGCCGTATAGCTGGTAAACTAAGATACTCTTCCCTTGAGCCAGAATATTTGTCATAGGGATTGTCCTTTAATAGCTCACCAAACTTTCGAACTATACGTTGGAAATCATTTATCATAGCAATTCTAGGTTTTAACCTTTTTATGTTTTTGTACAATTTTGGAAATAATTCCATATGTTCATCTTTAAGGCCACGGGACAATATCTTATACGCCCATTCTTCAAAATGTCGGGAAACATAGTACCTCGATCAATTCTGTTGGCTCGGTCGGGGGCTTGGCTGCGCAAACAGCGGCCTACGGCTGCAGCTTTCCGCGCTCAAATCCCTCGTTTTCCCTTTCGGCCTCGGCCTCGGGACGAAACCCCAACACGGGATCCCCAGCACGAAGAAGAACGCGAAGAAGAACGCGAAGAAGAACGCGAGGAAGAAGAAGGCGAAGAAGAACACGAAGAAGAACGCGAAGAGCACGAAGTAGAATGAGAAGAAGAATGCGGAGAGGAACGCGAAGAAGAACGCGAAGAAGAAGAACGCGAGGAAGAAGAACGCGAAGAAGAACGCGAAGAAGAAGAACGCGAAGAAGAACGCAAAGAAGAATGCGAAGAAGAACGCGAAGAAGAACGCGAAGAAAAACGCGAAGAAGAAGAAGAAGAAGAAGAAGAAGAAGAAGAAGAAGAAGAAGAAGAAAAAGAAGAAGACAATATCTTATACGCCCATTCTTCAAAATGTCGGGAAACATAGTACCTCGATCAATTCTGTTGGCTCGGCCAAAAACTGACAAAAGTTCCAGCACGAAGAAGAACGCGAAGAAGAACGCGAAGAAGAACACGAAGAAGAACGCGAAGAACACGAAGAAGAACGCGAAGAAGAACGCGAGGAAGAAGAACGCGAAGAAGAACGCGAAGAAGAAGAACGCGAAGAAGAACGCGAAGAAGAACGCACAGAAGAACGCGAAGAAGAACGCGAAGAAAAACGCGAGGAAGAAGAAGAAGAAGAAGAAGAAGAAGAAAAAGAAGAAGAAGAACGCGAAGACAATATCTTATACGCCCATTCTTCAAAATGTCGGGAAACATAGTACCTGGATCAATTCTGTTGGCTCGGCCAAAAACTGACAAAAGTTCCAAATTGAGTGAAGTTTATTTTTAATTATATATAAATATATATATAGATAGATATATAGATAGATAGATATAGATATAAATGTATATATATATATATATATATATATATACATACACACACACACGCACGCACGCACACACACACACACACACACACACACACACACACACACACACACACACACACACACACACACACACACACACACACACATATATATATATATATATTTATATATATTTATATATATATATATATATATATATACTCATATATATCATGCTTCATCAACATATATCTGCGCACATATATATATATACTTATATATATATGTATATATATATATATATATATATATATATATTGGTGAAGCACAGTATATATATATATATATATATATATATGTATATATATATATATATATATATATATATATATATATATGGGTGAAGCATAGTATATATATATATCGGTGAAGCATAGTATATATATATATATATGTATATATATATATATATATATTATCTAAGTATAGATAAAAAAAATGAAACCAAAACTGTCTCTAAATTTCCTCGGTCACGGTGGTGTTTTGGTAATACCCCGTGACGTCATGGCAACGGGGACAACTGTTTGGCCGAGAGTAGTGACGTCACGGCAATGGAGACGACTGATTGGCCGAGAGTGGTGACGTCACGGCAACGCAGACGACTGATTGGCCGAGAACGCTGACGTGACGGCAACAGAGACGATTGATTGGCCGTGAGCGAAGGGCAGGGTGTGAAACGTCCTCTCGCGAAGCAGTCCAAGCGCTACCAAGAGACGAAACGGCGAAGAAGCGTAGATAGAGGCGTAGGCAGAAGCACCTATGGCAATGGCTAATGGCTACCAAGTGTATAATGAAGAAGACGTTCCAAAAGATAAGGTGTTGGTATCTAGACTAAGGGACGAGCACAGTAAAACGTTCCCTGGGTTGTACGCTGATACCAAGACCTTCAAGGTGAAAGCGCCTATACACGAGTTCCAAAAGAAGGTGATCGCCTTCAAATAAACTCTAGAGAACTATAAGCAACTCGAATACAGTGACGATATGTTTGACAAATAAGAGTGTTTGGACGATATGATATTCGATGAGGACTGAGAGGCGTTCATACGGCATTACTTCTCCGGATATAGGAAGTTCGTTAAAAATGGCGCAAAGTCTGATCACAGGAACTTATAGATGCATTTCTCTTTCAAAATGATTCTGAAATAACCTCAGTGGTGACGGTGTTTGAGGGACACTTTCGTAAGGCTGACTGACTATACAATATCGACTACCGATGCGATGCCAAGAAACGAAACGGCAAAGAAGCGTAGACTACATTATATCGAAATGTATAATTTGTAACGACAGGCCATGGGTCCCCTTGAATTCATAGGATGGCTCCTTTGGGGGCCCCCATGGTTTCCTTGAGGCCCCCGTGGCTCCTCTGGGGGCCTCTGTGGCTCCTCTGGTGGACCCCGCGATTTCTCTGGGTTCTCCGCGGCTCCTCTGGGAGCCCCCGCTGATACTCTGGGGGCCCACGCCGATCCCCGGACGCATATATGTCAACGTGTTTTTAGATATGTGTATGTATATAAGTACATGTGTATATGTTTGTGTGTAGGTGTATATGTGTATAGAAGAAATAAAAGAAGAAGAACGAGAAGTAGAAGAAGAAGAACATGAAGAAATAAAAAAAAGACATCTTAATCAAGCTGAAGGAAGGGAATAGGGAATTTCGCGACAATTTGAAGGAAGAAAATAGGGAATTACGCGAAAAGTTGGATAGCATACTGACAGAGATCAAACGTATGAGTGATGAAAACACAGATGGTGGGCAGAAGATACCAAACCTTAAATCAATAAGCGTGAATGAATACGCTGATGGGACAGACGACGAAGAATTCAACCCTCCAGTGGCTAAGAAACGTAATATTACATGGGTGACTAAATAAAAACCATGTTTTGCATAAACTTCTTTTATTTACATATCTGGGTTAACAAAGGGGCCGAGCCCCAGGGCGCGAAGCGTCCGCGAGCGAAGTGACCAAGCGCCGCAGGCCAAGCAACCTAGTGTAGCCAGGTGCGGCGAAGCCGCTGCTTGTATTACAAAGGATTACAAAGGCGGAGCATGCCGACAGGAGACCTTTTGATCCATATCTAGGTCGGATGCAAAAAAAAAAATCATATTAATAATAAATTAAAACTATAATAATGTAAAAATAACAAATAAAATACATAAATAAATGCATAGGTATAGTTGAATAACAAACAAAAAGGTAAATAGTAAATGATTATAAATTGACATATAACTAATAATAAATGAAAATCAGACAGACAAATTATAACAAAACAAAAACAAATAATATAACATAAATTATAATCATTACAGCATCTTACTTAGGTATTTATCTAAATGATTCTTAAAGCTTCGAACTGAACTACATTGCACTACCTGTGCAGGAAGTTTATTCCATTCATTAACTACACGGTTGGCAAAGTTGTTTCTACCTACTACCAAATTGAATCTATTTCCGGACAGTTTGAGACCATTGTTTCTTGTCTGATTCTCATTCAATGTGAAAATTTTGTCACTTTTGATGTTGTCAATTCCCTTTAAAATCTCAAGTTACCTCTGAGTCTACGCTTTTTTAGGGAAAACAGATTCATGTGCTTAAGTCGATTTTCGTATGATTTATTTTTGATATTTGGAATCAGTTTTGTGGCTCGCCGTTGTACTTTTTCCAGTCTGTCAATGTCTTTAATGAGATTCGGTGACCATACGGAAACAGTATATTCCAAATGTGGACGAACTAACGATTTATATAGCTTGTTAATGAGTGATGGACTTTTGAAATCAAAAGATCGCGCAATCAATCCCAGAATCTTATTTTCTTTCTCAGAGGCTGAAATACACTGCTTGGATGATTTGAGGTCGTTACTGATAATTACGCCGAGATCTTTTTCACTATCCACTTTTGTTAACGAATTTCCAAATAACTTGTAATCGTACTTACTGTTATTTTTACCTATGTGCATTACCTTGCATTTACTTGTGTTAAATTTCATTAGCCACTTTTCAGACCATTGCTGTAATTGATCTAAATCTTCTTGAATATATATATATATATATATATATATATATATATATATATATATATATATATATATACATACACACATATACCAAAGGCTTTTTTTTCCCTTACACGGGGGGTACGCAAAAAGAAAAAGGCATACAAACCACTCCCACCTATTCCATCCCATACATATTCCTCTCCCCTCTACCTTCCTCCCTCCCTTTCATCTTGGCACCTCCCTGCATCCTGCCCACTGCCCTGGGTCAGAAGCAGTGTCGCAAGAAACAGCACATCCACAGCAAGGCCGTTTCATTAATTCGGCGACCCCCCCGCCCTTTCCGTCCCCTCATGCAGAAAAGGAGAAGAAGGGAGAAATCCCCTCGGGCTGCATCAAATTATTTCTCATACATACTTCCTCACCCCCCATCACCCAACCACTCGCCCCCATGCATCAAATCATCATCCATACGCAACCCTTCTCCATTCACCCCTATCTTCTGTCTTTTCTCATCCTTCCTCAACAGACATTTCTCTTTTGTAATGCCCCTTTTACCCCATTCATCCATGTCATCCTAGGACGCCCCCTCATATTCACTCCTTCCACCTCTGCCTTTCACACCTCTTTTACTAATCTTTCTTCACTCATTCTTTCCATGTGTCCATACAATCCTAATACTCTTTCATCAACCCTATCTCCCAGCTCCCTTTCCACCCCTGTTCTCCTCCTCACCTCTTCATTTTTCACTCTATCTAACCTAGGAACCCCTATAATGCTTCTCAGACATTTCATCTCAAGCACATTCAAACTACTTCTCTCTTCCTCTCTTATATTCCATGTTTCTGCCCCGTACAGTGCTGTCGGCACAATCATTCCTTCAGATAACCTCCTCTTAGCATCCATACCTAGATATCTATTTCTCATTACACTTTTTAATCCACCAAGGAATTTACTCGCTTTTCTCAATCTACATTCTACCTCCACCCCCACTCCTCCCTTTCCTATCACATTCGCACCCAAGAATCTAAAACTATCCACTTCCTCCAGTCTCTCTCCGTTAATGCTCACTTCCAGGCTGCTGTCACCCTCTCCCCTTGTACATCTCATCACCTTACTTTTACCCACATTTATCTTCAGCTTCCTTCTTTCACACACCTTCTCAAACTCTATAACTAACTTCCTCAATCTCTCCTCTGATCTTGCTACAAACGCAGTGTCGTCAGCAAACAACAACTGGCTTATTTCCCACTTTCTCCATTTTCTTTAACCATATCCAATCCCTCACCCACTACCCTTGCATTCACCTATCGCACCAGCCCATCCATGTATAGATTGAACAGCCAGGGCGACATAACACATCCCTGACAAAGTCCCACATTTACCTCAAACCATTCACTCTCTCCATTTCTAATCCTAACACAAGCTCTACTACTTTCGTAAAAACTCTTAACTGCTCTTAACAGCTTTCCTCCTATTACATATATCTGCAGTACCTCCCACAGTGCCTTCCTGTCTACCCAGTCGTAAGCCTTTTCCAAATCCATAAAAGCCCAAAAAACATCCTTACCTTTTCCTACAGCTTTCTCACATATCTGTCTTACCACAAAAATCTGATCTACACAACCCCTACCTGTCCTAAACCCACACTGTTCCTCATCAATTACTCACTCTGTTCCTCTCCTAATCCTCTCAATCAAGACCCTTCCATAAGCCTTCCCAACTACACTCAACAAGCTGATCCCTCTGAAACTTTTACACTCACACTTGTCCCATATTCCATTGTAAAGCGGAACGATACAGGCACTCCTCCAGTCCTCCGGCACTCTACCCTCTCTTAAACAAACATTAAATGGCCTCAGTCCACCATAACTGTACTACCTTTCTTCAGACATTCTGCATGGCATCCATCTAACCCAGGTGCCTTACTTGCTCTCATCATCTTAACAGCTGCCTTCACTTCATCTTTCCCTATTTATCCTCCATTTTCCTGACTCACCATTCTCATTTTCTTAGCGCTTCCCACTGCAACTACCTTTCCCTCCATATCCTCCTTCACATTTAGCAACTCCCTAGAATACTCTGCCCACCTTCCTCTCGCTGCCTTCTCTTCCAATATCATCTCTCCATCTGCACCTTTTGCTTTTCCTTCTCTAATTGATTCACCTCCTCTTTCTCTTTTAATTTCTTTCTAAAACATCTTTTCACTACTTTCAAAATTTTCTGTCATACTCTTACCCCATTTCACTTCTGCTCTCTTCTTTGCTTCCCTTATCTTATGCTTAACTTCCCTTCTCTTCACTTTGTAGCTCTCATACGATTCCCTCTTCCTAATCTGTAGCCAATCTATGAAAGCCTACTTCTTCTCCTCTACACCCTTCTTTGCTCCCTCGTCCCACCATTCACTACCCTTCCTTCTTTTTCCTCCCACCCTCCTTGTTTCAAACACCGTCTTTGCACACCTTAAGACTTCCTCATTGAACCATTCCCCATTCCTCCTCCACTCCTAGTTTTACTCTATCCTTCACTACCTCCCACTCCTCTCTCAGCTTCTTCTTATACTCTTTCTCCTTTTCTTTCTCATTTAAGCAGTTTACTCTAAGTACCTCCCTACCTTCTGCCCTTTTCCTCTTTCTCCACCTATTCTCCATTCTCAATTTACCTTCCACAAGAAAATTATCTGCTATACCCCCATTCTCTCCCCTTAGAACATGTACATCCTTAACTCTTCCTATCATATTTCTGGTCACCACTATATTGTCCATTAACGCTCTATCTGCCACCCTTCCATCAACCACCCTCTCCCATGTGTACTTATGCTTGACTTTCTTCCTATACACTGTATATGTGTAAGAGACCGGTAGCGAATGGAAATGAGATTGGGTGTTGCAATGCTGACTCGGTGGGGCCAGATTCGACGCCTATTGTTATTATAAACAAAAAACTGGAAAGCGACGTATGTTATGTAAACACACCGACTGTTTTATAATCGCTGATGTAATCTGAAACTTATGTGTGCTGCAGACCACCCTTCCTGAAGACATACCACTCGTCTATGACGTCATGCTTATACTCATGCTTATGCTTACGCACCAATATTTCTCGAACTGTAACAGCCTCTCGGATTGGAGGTAAATGGGTATGTAGAGAAAAACTATTGGCGCATGAATTCAAAGTCACGCCCATAGGAGTGACATATATTTGAGAAGTCAGAGGAGATTGGTCGAATAAAAAGTGACGTCTGAACGAAGGTGGTCTGGAGAAAATCTAGAGAACACACTCTGCCTGTATTCGGTTAGTTCAAGAAGCAAGAAAATTCACCACCCTTTTATTAACCCAAAGGACGAGAGAACTAGGCATGGGGCCTAATGAAATTGGAAACTAGTGAGACTACAGGAAATACAAGGCATAGGGCCTACTGCTTAAGATGAACTTGAACATTTAGTGAAACTCACGTAACGAAGGCAAGGGGCCTCGAGACGAGTGGAATTACAAGTCAAATATAAGTGTAATGATCGAGGACCGACAGTGGTGGTGACAGTGGTGACAAGGGTGGTGAAAGTGGTGGCAGCGGTGAGATGAACTGAGTGTTAAACACCTCCGAAGAGAAGTGGTGCTAGATAAACTGGTGAACAAAGAACTGGTGCGAGGAAGTCTACGGGAACAAGACAACCAAAATCAATAGTGTATTGGTTCGGACGGTCGACTACGAGAGAAATCTACAACTTCAAGTAACTACTACGATTGGAACAAGCATTCTTCAAGATTCTTCAAGGTGATCATCATCTACAAGGCGGTCTTCAAGGCAGAGTGTGTGATGGAGCTGAGGAACAACGTCGCTGACGAATGACAAGGCCGTAGAAGGACGTCAAGATAGAAGTTGACATCACGAAGCGACATCGCAAGCAGCCAGGCTAAAGCAAGGTATTAGTAATTAGTATGAGTACCTCTCAGAATTCTAACGTGTTAAGACATGAAGTTCACACATCAAATACAAATATTCCAAAATTTACCGGAGAATCTAATAGCTATGGGGTTAATAAATTCCTCAATCTCATAGACACTCTTATAGTGAGTAAAAACATTACTGACGAGAACCGGAAGATAGAGATTCTCAAGGAGAATATCGATCCAGAGAATGGAAGGGCCAGGTTTGTCATTAACTTCCAGCAAATGGAAGAAATAAATCAATATGAGAATTACAAAAAGGTTTCCTCAAACATTTTATGTCTAAATGTGATCAGGATCCTATTAGGTCATTGGTAAAAATGATTAAGGAAGTTAGGACAAGTGAAACTGACACAGAGTACTTAGCTAGATTAGATAGATGGTCAAAAGACGAATTCTATATTGAAAGATTCAGACTGGATAGAAAGATCTAGTGAGAAGATGAAAATCTCACAGGTAATCAAATTGATTACATTTAGCTTATTGGCAAAGAATTCTGATGACTTAACAGCAGAAAGGCTGTACAAGGATCTAAAATCAAATATAAGTTTAGGAGAAGTAGATTATCTTCTTCAAGGATACAGTGAGACCAGAACTATAAACCCATATGTAATGCCTATAAATCAACAAAGCCAATATAGGAACTCTAGAGAGTTTAAGAAAACAGAAGTAGGACATAGGCGGCATGCTAGAAGTCCGTCTAGGGATACCAGAATCCTATGTTTTAATTGTAATGTATGGGGACACAAAGCACAAGAATGTTTTTATGGGATTATTTGCAGAAATTGCAAATACGAAGGTCACAATGAGTATCAATGTAGGAACCCTCCATTCTGTATTTATCATAATAAAATCGGACATAGGACTCATGAATGCCGGAATTTTCGGGTACCCCAAGGGCTAAGAGGAAAACCCCCAGACACAGAATAAACAATTTCAGACCTCCCCATATATATACCGGTAGGCGGTATTGTGTTAAACGTGGGAATGCAAGGAAGATGAAAGAAACTGACAAACTGATAATTACTGTTGGTAAAACTTCTGTAGGACCTCTCATCGCGGGTAAAGTGTTCAATAAGCCTATTCAAATTTTTATTGATACAGGGTCTGTAGTTAATGTAATTACTAGTGAAGTTTTAAACCAGTTGAACCCAGGAGTGAAAATGTTGGAACCAATCCGTTACACATTGCAAGGTGTAACTGGAAATCAGTTAAAAACATTAGGTAAGGTTGAGCTAGAAGTTGCCTTATACACAAATGAACATTTGTACATCCCAGTGATAGTGGTAGAAGAGCCTGTTTTTCCAGGAGATTTATTGATAGGATTTGCAACTATGAGAAAAGAAAACATGGTAATTTGTCCTGCTGACTTAGGAATTTTAGTGAAGTCACAGTTAATCCCATTTTTAAATCAACCAGACTTAAGACCAGTGACAGGAATCAATGAATCCTTAGATAACATTTCTATCCTAGATAGCGAGGCCGAGCGGTCCAACCCTACAGAAAGTAAAGCAACTTGTGAACCCAACTCAGAAGTTCAGGAAATCCCATAGATTACTAAATTATCAACCACAGAATCCTTGATAATTGCAGATTGCGGAGTAGCAAGGTCGACATTGTTACATCCCATGTCAATTAGTAAGGTTGAAGTGTGTTTGAAAGGAATCGATGTAGACTCTGAAGTAATTACAGTCCCAGAATCAGTTAAAATTAAAGGATTGAAGTGGGACTCAGGGATTTATAAGACAAATAAGAACAGAGTAGAGGTATTAGTAATTAATACTATGAATAAAGAGATAGTTTTAAAGAAAGGTACACAAATAGGATGTATTCAGGTGTGTACTAAACCTATTAAGATTTTAAATGAGAATAGTGAGGAGATAGAATTACCAACTTCATCAATTTGTTCAGTTCAAGAAGGAATAGACTTAAGAAATAGATATAAAGAATTATTACAATCAACTAATTGCCCTGAGTTGGATGAAGGTTTACTTATTTTGCTTGTGAAACATAAAAAAGCAATTGCTTTGCCGGGGGACGCCTTAGGCAAAACAACTGTTTTAAAACATCACATTAAGTTAAAACCAGGAACACAACCTATCTACATACCAGCCTACAGAGTTCCTCACTCTAAATTAGCTGTAGTAGATAAACTCATCACTGAAATGTTATCACAAGATATTATTGAACATAGTAAAAGTGAGTGGAATTTTCCGTTTATCTTAGTACCAAAGTCTGATGGAACTATACGCCCAGTTATTGATTACAGGGAATTGAATAAGCACACCATTCGTGATAGGTTACCATTACCCATTATCGGTGACATTTTGAGAAGTTTGGAAACTGAGAATAGATATTTTAGTACTATAGATACAAATCAGCTTTTTGGCAAATAGAGTTGCATGAAGGTTCAAGAGAGTTTACAGCATTTTCTACTACAACAGGATATTATGAGTTCAAGAGAATGCCATTTGGGTTATGTAATAGTCCATTAACTTACATGAGATTAATGAATACTACTCTAGATGGATTGTTAGGAAACACTGCCAGTGTATTTCTAGATGACATTTTAATAGTTTCTCAGACTGCAGTGGAGCACTTTAAGAAATTAGATTTGATATTCTCAAGACTAGGAGAAGCAGGGTTAAAAGTAAAACTTGAAAAATGTAAGTTCTTGCAAGACAGTGTCATTTACTTAGGACATAAGATAGACAGACACGGACTTAGTACAGTAAATTCAAAGGTTGACGCTCTCAAGAATTTTCCAGTTCCGACCAATGTAGACAAGGTTAGGAGCTTTTTGGGATTAACAGGATATTATAGAAAATCCATTCAAAGTTATGCTGACATTGCTAATCCACTAAGTTCATTGTTAAGAAAGGACTCAAATTTCCTATGGGGACCTACACAACAGCAAGCTTTTGACAAGTTGAAAGATAAACTCACGAGTTCACCTATTTTAATTTTTCCGACTATGAAAAAGAATTCATTCTTTGTACAGATGCGTCTGACATAGGATTAGGAGGCATACTAATGCAAGAGAGAAATGGAAATTTGAAACCCATAGCTTACACATCCAGACTTTGTAATAGTGCGGAGAGAAACTATTCTATAACAGAAAGAGAAACTTTAGCAGTAATTTATTCTTTAGAAAGTTTTAGGGATATGATCCTAGGGTCTCCCATCAGAGTTTGGACTGATCACACAGCTATTCAGAACTTATCTAAGCATAAGAATCTTAGAGGCAGACTTGCTAGATGGTTTGCGATACTTCAGTGCTATGAAGTTCAATTTGAATATATTCCGGGTAGAAGGAATGTAGCAGATCCACTTTCTAGAAACATTAGTCAACCAATGACTGGGACTGGGTTGATTAATTTTGTTTGTAGTATAGAAGAATTAGTAACTTAAGATAAAGAAATGCTAATAGGAGAACAGAGAGATGATGAGACATGTGATTCAATAATCAAGCATTTGATGAATCCAAGAGGAGATCTTCCAAAGCTACCAAAGGGGTATAAGATAGAGGAATTTCATTTGATTAATGGACTTTTGTATAGGAAAACAAGTGTAAGTGGGAAGGATATTTCTAGAGGTCAAGTAAATCAGTTGGTTATACCACAAACTCTTGTAAATGAGATATTGAAGTTACTTCATGATAGTGATTGTAGTTCACATCCAGGAAAGGATAAAACTTATAGACAAGCACAACTTAAGTACTTTTGGCCAGGTATGAAGAAATCTATATATGATTATATAGAAAAGTGTGTAAAATGTGTAAAGGTGAAGGGAAATACACCAAAACCTGCTCCTATACTCACCTATCCTATTCCACAGAAACCTTGGGAAAGAGTTCACATTGACACATTAGAATTACCTATTTGTTGCTATTGATTATTTTTCAAGATTCTGTATATTACAACCCATAATCAATAAGAAAGCTGAAACTATTGCTTCCGTAATCTATGATCAGATAATCTGTAATTTTACTACACCTAATATCTTAGTTTCAGATAATGGGACTGAATTTAATAACAAAATCTTGGAAAATCTATGTAATGTATTCCACATCAAGAAAGTCAAATATACTCGTGAATCATCCCAAAGGTAACGGGGTAGTAGAAAGGTTAAACAAAAAGATAATTATATGTCTTAGAACCCTAATAAGTCCTCATAGTGTAACTTGGGATACTTGGATTCCTTGTGTTAAGTGTACCCTGAACAATCAAATTAATGTAGCAACTGGTGATACACCTCATTTTATAATTTTTGGGGAGGACAAAACTCTGCCATATGAAATGTTGACTGCAGAGCAGAAGCCCATATATAATATGGATGATTATATATCAAATAGGATAAATACTCTTCAAAGTATTCACCAAAGAGTTAGGAAACATATGCAGGTGTATTCACAAGAGATGAAGGAACAACAACACAAAATAGCTCATAAACTAGAACTGAAAATTGGAGATTTAGTAATGGTCAAACTAACCTCACCCAATAATAAACTTTCACCAAGGTACACTGGTCCATATAGGGTAATTGATTCTGCAGGTGGAAACAAGTTTAAACTTAAGCATTTAGAATCAAGAGAAGAATTGATAGGACATTTAGATGACATAAGGAAAATTAGCTTGCAGATCTATGAAGATGATTATAGTAATACTTTGTGCATAAATATTAATAACCCTGGAGAATATGGAGAATATTATAATTATATTTTTCAAGAGTTGAATATTAATCTTGATGTATTTTACAGATAGTATTGACCATTTGTATGTATTTGGGATGGGTGACCTAAACAACTGGAACTCGGTGTCAAGCAGATACATGGAAACCTAAAGCCTAAGATCTGCTGTGGTCAGACTTGGAACCTTAAGGACCTCTCATCTGTGTACACACATGAGTATTGTGATCATTTTAAAGTAATAAGACTGTCTTTGAAAATGAAGTGTGTTGGAAATAATATATTAATTTTAAACAAGAAGAGACACTCAAACTCTAGATTAGTGTGTTTGGTAAATTAATTGCTATTATTTTTGAAAAGATGATAAACCATTCAAAAGTGAAAGTTAGTGTTCATAGTGAATTTTCTAATCAATTATATCCTCTCTGTAGACAATCTAAGAGAAAGCATGATCTCTTTTGTGTTCCGAGAAGCTTCACATGAATTCTCTGGTTAGGAATGTGTCTGTTATGAACAATTGTCATTACCAACGAATTTTGGTAGACCAAATCCCTCATTGTAACATACAAGGATCTCATTACTTGTTTTTCCCTAACAAGACAAAGGTTTCAATCAATTGTCCCGGGTTGAGTCCTAAATTGGATTTGGTTGAAGGTCTTGTCTCTATTCAAGATAACTGCGAATTGCATGCAGACACTATTTCCACCATTTCTAATACCCTTAATACAATGCATTTAACTGATGACACCTACATTTCAACCTTTAACTTCACATTGCCTGAAAACTCTTCTCCCTTGAAAATTAAGAGAAGACCAATGGCAAGATCTCCCTCAAATGATTTACATATACTACCAATCCTTATCATACCTTTGCTTTCAGTGTTAGTGGCAGCACTGATTGCCTTTGTTGTATTCCGGAGGTTGGCTCTGTCAAGGCAAATCAACCATGTAACCGCTTGATTTATTATATGTACGATTTTAGTGCCTTATATATTGACATGCATGTTATTCACAATTTTAGGTATTATGTTTATGTATTTATTGCATGAATGATGTATTTTGGAGGGTTGGATTAGCTTATTCTAGAGCCCTGTAAGAGGGAAATAAGAAATTTGTCGGGACGACCAACGGTAGCTGCCGAGCCCTGTAAGAGGCCGGTAGCGAATGGAAATGAGATTGGGTGTTGCAATGCTGACTCGGCGGGGCCAGATTCGACGCCTATTGTTATTATAAACAAAGACTGGAAAGCGACGTATGTTATGTAAACACACCGACTGTTTTATAATCGCTGATGTAATCTGAAACTTATGTGTGCTGCAGACCACCCTTCCTGAAGACATACCACTCGTCTATGACGTCATGCTTATACTCATGCTTATGCTTACGCACCAATATTTCTCGAACTGTAACAGCCTCTCGGATTGGAGGTAAATGGGTATGTAGAGAAAAACTATTGGCGCATGAATTCAAAGTCACGCCCATAGGAGTGACATATATTTGAGAAGTCAGAGGAGATTGGTCGAATAAAAAGTGACGTCTGAACGAAGGTGGTCTGGAGAAAATCTAGAGAACACACTCTGCCTGTATTCAGTTAGTTCAAGAAGCAAGAAAATTCACCACCCTTTTATTAACCCAAAGGACGAGAGAACTAGGCATGGGGCCTAATGAAATTGGAAACTAGTGAGACTACAGGAAATACAAGGCATAGGGCCTACTGCTTAAGATGAACTTGAACATTTAGTGAAACTCACGTAACGAAGGCAAGGGGCCTCGAGACGAGTGGAATTACAAGTCAAATATAAGTGTAATGATCGAGGACCGACAGTGGTGGTGACAGTGGTGACAAAGGTGGTGAAATATGCTATCATCAATTCTCTTTCAAGACACATCTCCTTACTTCCCAATCAAGCATTATACATTTCAACGATATGAATACTATCTGTAAAAATTATCAAGATTAATATTCAATTTCCGTGTGATACTATCAATATATTCCCTATACTCCTCTAGATTTAGTGTTTCTTTAAAACTGATACACTGAGTGTCACTTCTATCCTCCTTATCAAATTGTATCCTAACCTTCTTTATATCATCTAAGTGATTAATTGACACTTCTCTAGTTTCTAAGTGTAAGATCTTGTATCTATTTTTTATCTGCAAATTCAATTACCCTATAGGGACCTGAGTATCTCGGTGAAAGTTTATTATAGGGTGTATGTAGTTTGACCATGACTAACTCTCCTATTTTTAATTTCATTTCATATGCTATTTTGTGTTGTTACTTTTTCATCTTTTGTGTATACTCCTGCATGTGTTTGCTCATTCTTTGGTGTATAGCTTGAAGTATATGCATCCTATTTGAGATGTAATCATCTATATCATACACAGGTTTCTGCTCTGCAATCAAGATTTCATATGGAAGAGTTTTGTCCTCCCCAAAAATGATAAAATGAGGTGTTTCACCTGTTGCTATGTTAATTTGGTTGTTCAGAGAACATTTAACACAAGGAATCCAAGTATCCAAAGTTATACTATTAGGACTTATCATACTTCTACGACATTTCATTTCAGTTCATTTAACCTCTCTACAACTCCATTGTTTTGAGGAGGATTCACTAAAATGTTGAGCTTCTGGATCTTAAATAATCTACATAAATCTTCCAAGATTTTGTTATTAGATTCAGTTCCATTACTTGAAACTAAGATCTTAGGCGCAGAGAAATTACAGATTATCTCATCATAGATTACTGAAGCAATTCTTTTAGTTTTCTTATTTGGAATGTGTTGTAAAATACAAAATCTTTAAAAATATTCAGTGACAAATACATATTTATATCCATTCTCAGACATAGGTAACTCCAATGTATCTATATGAACTCTTTCCCAAGGTTTCTGAAGAATGGGATATGATAACATAGGAGCAGGTTTTGGTGTATTCCCTTTCCTTTAGTACATTTCAAACAATATTCTATATAATTATATATATCTTTTTTCATACATGGCCAAAAGTATTTAAGTTGTGCTTGTCTATAAGTTTTATCCTTTCCTGGATGTGAACTACAATCAATATCATAAAGTAACTTCAATATCTGTTGTACAAGAGTTTGTGATATTACCAACTAATTCACTGGGCTTCTAGAAATAGCTCTCCCACTTACATCTGTTTTTCTATACAAAAGTCTATTAGCCTAATCAAAGGAAATTCTTCTATCTTATACCATTTTGGTAGTTTTGGAGGGTTTCCTCTTGGGTTCATCAAATACTTGGCTAATGAGTCACATGTCTTATCATCCCTCTGTTCCCTTATTATCATTTCCTCATCTAAGGTTACTAGCTCATCTATACCACAAACAAAATTTATCAACCCTGTCGTTGGTTGGCAAACGTTTCTAGAAATGCGTCTGCTGCAACATTCTTTCTAACGGGAATATATTAAAATCTAACATCTTAGCATTGAAGTATAGCAAACCACCTTGCTAGTCTGCCCCTAAGATTCTAATGCTTAAATAAGTTCTGAAAAGCTGTATGATCAGTTCACGATCTGACTGGATATCCCAGTATCATATCTCTAAAACTTTCTAATGAATATATCACTGCTAAAATTTCTCTTTCTGTTATAGAGTAGTCTCTCTCTGCACTATTACAAAGTCTAGATGTGTATGTTATTGGTTTCAAAGTTCCATTTCTCTCTTGCATCTGTATGACTCCTAACCCTATGACAGACGCATCTGTACAAAGAATGAATTCTTTTTCATAGTCGGGAAAAATTAAAATAGGTGAACTCGTGAGTTTATCTTTCAACTTGTCAAAAGCTTGCTGTTGCGCAGGTCTCCACATGAACTTTGAGTCTTTCCTCAACAAAGAACTTAACGGATTAGCTATGTCTGCATATCTTTGGATAAATTTCCTACAATATCCCGTCAATCCCAAGTAACTTCTAACCTTTTCTACGGTGTTTGGAACTGGAAAATTCTTTACTGCTTCAACCTTTGAATTTGCTGTACTAAGTCCATACCTGTCAATTTTATGTCCCAAATAAATAACACTGTCCTGCAAAAACTTACATTTTTCAAGTTTCGCTTTCAATCCTGCTTCAATTAGTCTTCAGGATATCAAATCTAATTTCCTAAAGTGCTCAGCCACTGTTTGGGAAACTATTTTATCATCTCAAAATACACTGGCAGTGTTTCCTAACCCATCTAGAAATGTATTAATTAATCTCATGTAAGTTAATGGACTATTACATAATCCAAATGGCATTCGTTTGAACTCATAGTGTCTCGTTGGAGTAGAAAATAATGTGAATTCTCGTGAGTCTTCATGCAACTCTATTTACCTAAAACCAGATTTTATATCTATAGTGCTAAAATGCCTATTCTCAGTTACCAAACTTCTAAGAATATCCCCTATCACCGGTAATGGTAATCGGTCACGCATGGTATGCTAAATCAATTTCCTATAATCGATGACTGGACGCATGGTACCGTCTGATTTTGGAATCAGAGTCTGAGGGATGTTCCACTCACTTTTACTATGTTCATTAATATCCTGCTATAACATTTAAGTGGTCAGTTTATCTACAATGACTAGTCTAGAATGTGGTACTCTATAAGCAGGTATATAGATAGGTTGAATCCCTGGTTTTAATTTAATCTGATGTTTCAAAATATTTGTTTTGCCTAAGGCGTTACCCGGCAAAACAATTGCTTTATTGTGCTTCAGGAGCAAAGCAACTAAGCTTTCATCCTACTCAGGACAGGTACTAGGTTCTAGTTCCTCCTGTATTTCTTTCCCAGCTCTGTTTCTTCCTGAACTGAACAGATTGGTGAAATTGGTAATTCCACTTCCTCAGTACTCTCATTTGAAATTTTAATGGTTTTTGTACGAGCTTGAAAAAATCCTATTTGTATACCTTTTCTTAAGACTATGTCTTTATCCAAATTACTAACCACTAATATTTCTACCATGTTCTTATTTGACTTATAGATCCCTGAGCCCAATTTCAAATCTTTTAATCTAATTGATTCTGGGATGGATAAGATTTCAGAGTCTACAGTGAGTCCTTTCAACTGCACTTCTATTCCTGTTAATTCCTCTGGAGTGTAATAATGTCGATTTTATTACGTCACCTTCCACAATTAGCAAAGCTTCATTTGTAGGTGATGAATTAGCACTGTGAGTGGGATCAACATCTGTGAAAGTGCCAAATACCTACATAGCCGGAGTTGACGTTCACGAATTATACTGGTAACTAGAACTAGACTCGCACAGTACAGTCTCTGGTTGGATACAAAATAATTTCTGCAATACCCCATGATTTACTGAAGGCACTTGGTATCAAAGACATCGATACACCTCTTCAAAACAATATTCAATATCTATGTGTCATAGCCGTACAGCAGGACAAGGAGCACAAGTGACTTGAAGATACGGATCTAAGTCCTCCGGATAAATACTGAGAACGTAATATACTCTCGCTGAGTATTCATAATACCATGTGCAATGCCAATCCTTCGAAGTACTTTCTCACATGACCTACCACTGTTGAACACCACACTATAAGAATATATGAATGCTTCCTAGACCTCAATGCCCTCCCCATATGCATGGAAAGACATAACAGTGTCATCCAATAGACCCATAAAAGTCCAGACGTTGGTCCGGTTGACCTGGGTCCCAAGACGTCTCGCTTCCCTGCGCACTCATTCGAGGGCTGCAACCAGTATCTGCAACGACTACACAAGACGGACAGCATCATCAACAAAGACAACGTTAGAGATTTTTGTGTTGAGAATAGATGGTCCGCAACGACAATGTTCGACAACTCTGCCCAATAACCTAGCCCAAGCAGCTGATGAAAAATTGTTGCGAGGACATATCCTTGCTACACCTAAATTAAAAGGAAAGAAGATGGACACGTCTCCTACATAATCTACAGCACTTTCTGTTCCAGATTATAATCCAGACATCAACAAGTCAATAATCCTTCAGAAATCACGCGGATCCGCAAAAGATTCCAAAGCACCCCACATGGCACCGAGTCAAATCCCTTCTTGAGATCAACATAAGCTGCAAGTAACCCATGTTGAAACTCGCGTAGGCACTTTACAAAAACATCAGAAACTCTAACAGATGTGAACGTACTCGTGTCAACAACAGATGGGCAAGCACCTTTCCTGACACACTAAGCAGTGTAATAACATTATAAGTTCCAGTCCTGCTGGTTCCCTTTCCCTTTCTCCTAGATTTGATACACTGTCTG
>NC_134802.1:3261108-3273608 GCF_046742065.1 Oratosquilla oratoria | reverse complement strand
TACAGGAATGGGATGGAGTGGAGCTTCTACAATTTTCTGGTTGGGCTTACCTACAAGTTGACATGTATGACATGTTTTACAATATTGGGCAACATCTTTGACAACCGTGGGCCAATGGAAATGTTGGGTTATGTTGAACAAGGTCTTTCTTACCCTTAAGTGACCTGCTAAGGGAGTATCATGAGCCAATCTTAGAACATTATTCCTGAAACCAAGAGGGAGGACTATTTGATTCCTTACTTGCCATGGCTGGTCAGCGGTTGCGGTGGATGCTCTCCATTTTCGCATTAGGACTCCGTTTTCTATATAGAAACCTCGTGACATATTTTCAACTTCTTCTGGAGATGAAACAAACTCGTACAAAATTTTTAAGAGAAGGATCTGACTTCTGTTCTTTGATTAATTCTGCTCTAGATAGAGAAACTGGTGAAGAAGAAGATGGGTCAGTTTGGGAGAATAGGGATTCTAAATTATAGGTCTCCTCTTCAGATTTCTTGTACTGAGATCTGGTTACAGCACAAGCGGGAAACAACTGTAAGTTATCTGAAGGTTCTACTGAGGTCTTAGGGTTATTTGTTATTAAGGGAGAAATGACTTTGCTTCCAGCGATGTCATTGGCCAACAATAAGGATATTCCTACTATGGGAAGAGAGTCTACTACTGCTACTTTAACCATTCCGGTTGTTAAATCAGACCGCAAGAAAACATTATGTAATGGACATTTTACAATTCCTCCAACTCCTTCTATCAGTATATCATAACCTGTATATGACTCACCCAGATTCTGCAAGACAGAATTTAAAATCAGACTTTGCTTTGCTCCTGTATCTCGGAGTATGGAAATAGGATATTGTTGTGAACTACTACTATGAGATATAGTTCCTGAAGATACAAATGGTTTGAAACAAGGATCATGATCTGATGAGGGTGGTTCTACATTACTTGACAATACCGGCTTCTTTGGTAGTGTATCCTGAATAGAGGATTTTGAATCATCTGATTTTATATTACTTACAAGAGTTGGTGTCTTATTGGAGAATGAGGGTGCCAGTCTCTTTCTGCAATTTGAAATGTGATGGCCAGCCTTTTTACAATATGAACAAGTTACAGGGGGATTAGTCTTAAACCTTTCCATTCTTTGCCAAGGCTGGTTTGGAGGATATTGGTTGAAATCAGACCTGTAACTGAAATGTGATGGGCTAGACTGATTTTCAAAGTGTTTCTTTGGGGACCAAGGATCAGAGTATTTTGTTGAATCTGGAATATATGACTTTGACTTTTGGGATTCCATTTGTCTTGACTTAGGTTTATGATTTAGTGTGAACTCATCAGCCAATACAGCAGCTTTAGTTAAAGTTTCGGGAACATGATCATCTATAAAAATCCTAAGATCTGTCTCTAAGGTATTCTTAAACTGCTCCAATAAAATCAACTGTTTAAGTCTATCTAAGGTGTCCGTTTCACTAGCCAAACACCACCTATTGAATAACCTCTCTTGTTGAGCCGCATATTCTACGTATGTTAACTGAGGTGTCTTCCTATAATTACGGAATTTCTGTCTATAGGCCTCTGGTATTAGTTCATAAGCTTTTAAAATACAAGCTTTCATATTATCATACTCGCTTTCTGCTTCTGAAAGAGAAGTATAAATTTGCTGAGCCTTACCCTTAAATTGTGTTTGAATGATTAATGGCCAATTTTCTTTAGGGATTTGTAACTGTAGCGCCAATTTTTCCCACTGAAGAAAGAAAATTTCTGGCTCTCCTTCTGAAAATTGGGGTAAAAGTTTTACATACTTGGAAATATCTATATGACCTTCCTGAACTACGGGTTGTCTATCAACAATCTTAGCTTCTACTTCTGTCTTCTTTAATTCTAACTCTACTTGTTTCACTTTAGCTTCCTCTTCTCTAGCTTTAAATTCTGCCAATTTGATTTTAGTTTCGTCCTCTTTAGCTACTTGTTTCACTTTAGCTTCCTCTTCTCTAGCTTTAAATTCTGCCTCAATTTGCATTTGTTTCAGTTTAGTTTCCTCCTCGTTAGCTTTAAATTCTGCCTCCATTTGCATTTGTTTCAATTTAGCTTCCTCCTCAATTTCTACTCTCCTGACCTTTAATTCAATCTCCTTAATCTTAAGTTCGGTTAGTCGTGCCTCTATTTCTAACCTGTTTGAAGGAATTTGTATAGCTGTAATCTCTTCTGGAGATAAGATCTCATCTTCGATCAGATTTTCAACGAGTTCCTGAAGTAATTTTTTCTTTCGCAAACTTGTATCAATGTCTACTCCAAAGTGCTTGCCTATTTCTATCAAAGTGTCTTTAGTTTGTTTCTTTAAGAAACTTACCTTGGGATTTTGAACGAATTCTTGAATTATATCATCCATCTCTAAAAGAATGTGTTAAATACCTGATAAAATATCCTTGGCAAGGGTCGCCACTTTGTTACGGGACGGGCTGGTTATGTGAAGAGACGTTACGTATAACGGATAAGTGCTTAAGAACCAGCTCACTTCTAGAAGCCACTGTAGGACTGAACTATCTGGTCAGGGCCTAGATAATTCGTAAGACTAGAAGTAAAGGTAACAAAGAAGATTCCAGGAAAGGAATATTAAACTAGAGATAAAACTAGTAAACGAAATTATTAATATCATTGAAAATATTTACAGGCAATCAACACAAAAGAGAATGGGCAGTAGGGTCAATGGGACCGTTACATGATTATAAGAATATGGAAAGTATCGTTCAAATAAGAAACACAAGATACGTATACAATATGGTACTATCTAAGTACAAAGAGATCAAGAACATGTATCAAAATAAGTAATAAGTACAAATATAAGTATAAAGTAATGCAATGTATATAAGACACGTAATGTAGGCAAAAAGGATGTTCACTTCCCACCAATCGTCTCATGAGTCCAAACTTGTATTTTTATCAAGAGATCAATATGCGGGAAATGACAAGGTGAGAGTGATTTCCACCGCTTATATACCATTGGACCGGAAGCGGGATACTTCCGGTGAAGGGTGCGGGTGAGCGCAAAGGGGGGAGGAGGGTAAGTTAACACACGTCAACATGGGTAGTTTTAAGACCCTCGACTCGCTTGAACAATGTACTTATTTAGTAACTGTCAAATCTGTGCGCTCCGAACTATTCAGGATTTCGCTTGTCTGTTTGTTCTACAAGAGTGCGCACCTTTCTCCGCACGTAGGCAAGGTTACATATAGTGGACGGGCGTTACTGCTTAACATTGTTACAATACATCCATAGACAAGAAATATGAGCATAGTTATGTAATACAAAGGAATACAATTCTATAACATAATTACACATATGACTTAATATCTAATATTACGTTACAATATATATATATATATATATATATATATATATATATATATATATATATATGTATATATATATACATATATATATACATATATATATATATATAGACAAATATATCAAAACATATATATATAGACAAATATATCAAAACTAGACCTAACATTGTATATAGGACAAATATATCAACTATTGACTTATTCAATACAGTATAAGTTAATATAAACTTTTATAGTGAAATAAGAAACTATATTCAAGGCACTATTATGCATTGAAATGCCAAATTTTAGCCGGACTTAACAGGTATTATTGTATGATGTTAGTGGACACCAGGGTTGCCATTCTTTTTTTTTTTTTTTTTTTTTTTATTTGTAAAAATATTTTTTTATTTAAATCAGATTTATTTGATCTAAATAGATTTTTTTTTTTTTTTTTTTTTTTTAGATTTTAAATATTGTGGGATTGCTATCTGATATGCGATCTGATTGCTAAAGGACATTTTTAGCATATCAATATAAGGAGCAGTGTCATCTAGACTTGCCACAAGTATACAAGGAACGGTATAAGCCGTATGTGAGGACGGTATGTTCAGGTTCACTCGATTCCTCCAAGACTTTTCTCATCTTGGTGACATTTGCTGCATTGTCTGTCACAGCACTTCCAACGTGACAACTAAAATCTTGTTCAGCCTTCTTGATCAAATTTTGTACAAGTTGTAGAAAATATTCAGCAGTGTGAGGTTTTCTTGATGTGTCTATTGTATCATCTAAATAAATCTGACCAGTGGATGTTGTTAGAGTGACATATTATGGGCTCATTATGGATGTTAGACCACCCATCAATTGAAAGACATACAGTTTCATTATTCAGGTCATCTGCACACTTTTTATATTCCTTTTCATACACAAGATCCAAGTACTTATCAGCAATATCTTTTCTGGATGGAGGAATATAACCTGGCCTCAGGTTCTGAACCATCTTGAGAAAATGAGGATGCTGAACAAGACGAAATGGTGAATTTGTAGCAATTATAATTCTTGCAACTTCTTTGTCGAGATTTTCCTTTTGAGAGGCTGAATTTTTTATGATAAATCTGTCCAGAGATGTTGATGACTTTCTTTTAGATGAAAATGATTTAGCAGAAGTGGCGCCTGTGGAGGAGTCTGATAGTGACCTTTTTAATGGTGGAGTCAGGTTTGCAGATAATTTAAGTGGAGCCGATGATGAAGGTATTGAAGCTATTGATACAGATCCTGAAGTGGAAACAGAAAATTTTACCATATTGCATAATTTATAAATGAATAAATAAATGAATGAATACAGTGTCATTTAGGCTACTTTTGAGTACAGTAGTTATTTTTCTAGATAATGATCATATTCACACAAGCCACTAAATTATTTGGAAATAATTAACAGGATATGAAATAGGTGGGCTTGGAATTCAGCCCACACAGGATTCAGTCCACTTCTAAATTCACTAAAAATAATGGGTTGGGTTAGGTTAGGCTAAATCCCTTTGGGCTGAATCCCATGTGGGCTGAATTCCAATGGAACCTATAGAATATATTACACAATGTTGAATGAAATGAATAACAATCATCTAGGCCCCAAAGTTGAGTGGATATAGTATATTATAGTGATATAGTCATTACCCAAATTTAGAAGTAATGACGTTGAAGTATCATCTCTTTAGGTCTTTACATTTTTATTGCACATGCTCTCCATTGTTCACCAAGTTTATATAGTTGCGTATGAAAAGGGAGAAATGCATACAATATAAGTAAAATTATTTACCTGGGTCATCAATTTCTTCTTCAGTATGCTGTGGATGACCTTGGCATTTATCTCTGTGAGATTTTAATCTTGACACAATGCCCTGTAGTTCCTGGCTGTAGTCTTTGCATTTAACTAGGTACCCTTTGCCAGAAGTTGTTGGTAGCTTTCCAAAATAATTCCAGAAAGGATCATTTTTTCTGCCTGAAGGAACCACTCTGCCAGGTCCAAAAGACAACCTTCCTGGCTGATTCCAAAGCAGCAACTGACTCAGTGAGAAGCTGCTTACCTAGAACAAGTTTCAACAAAAATCTTGTTGAAACCTGTTGTGGGCTGCACAGTGATATATATACTACATATAGGCTTATACCGTTCTGCATAAAATATAAACACAATACAAGTCAAACATGAAAGGTTAAACCGCTGCCACCATTTAATGTATTGGGGGCTAATGAGTGCGCAAAAATTTAAAGGTGCTATGTTATATTTAGATACACACACAAAAATGGCACAAACACAAATGCGTGCAACTGTTTACAAGGCTGCTTAGAAACTGAAGCCACGCTCTCCAATTCGCGCGCAAAAAAAAAAAAAAAAAGGCGCGCATCGCATCTGCGATATCTTACATAATTACAAAACAAATTGTATAATACATAACACAAATACACAATAGCATAATATAAATAATACAATTAATATATATATACACCGTGCCAACACATCGTGTTGATGGTTGTTGTATAGCGGTGGACGGCGCTTCTCTTCAGGGCTTGGGTGCACCGCTGGCGCCATTGTAACGCCTTTTGGTTGGTAATTACTGTTGGTTACGTAAAGTGGACGTAATGCGGGCGAGATAAACTCCAAAACCGGAGTTTCTTCTATTTATTTAAAACAAGAGAATCTGGCTGGAAATATAACAAACTACATATGGGCCCTGCGGGCAAAATACTATAAGTGCCGGGCCATGACCTCGGGCACACTTGGCTGGCAGGCTCTCGACCTGCTCAGCTCTCCCGGCAGGCTCTTGACCTAGCCCAGCTCTACTAGCAGGTTCTTGACCTGCCCAGCTCTCCTCTTGGTTACATTATTGTCGGTTGATATAGGGGGTTAGTGGGTTGTCGTAAGTAAAGGTATTAGTCTGGCTATTCTATGTATTAGGGTCAGTTCTACTTATGGGCTTTAGTCGTATGGTTGGTGGGTATGGTTAGGTATGTTATACATACATACATATATATATATATATATATATAAATATATATATATATATATATATATATATATATTAGTCTACGTTGAAATTTGAAAAATTATCTCGTTAATGTCAAAATTGCACTGGGATATGTTCTATTATTTAATTATTGACTTCTGTCTATAGTGGTCTTTGATATTCTATAACTGTAGTTCGTAATTATTTCTGATAGTTCTACGTGGGTTATTTTACATCAAAAGAATGTTAATTGAAATAATAATTTTATGTCTTTGATACGTGGGTTATTTACATGCACCTATGGTTTTGTTTGTGACATACAAAAGTTTTAAAATTTTGGTATTAATGGTAGGCCTGCACTGAAGTCTGGGTAGCACTGGTTGGCCCCGTGGGTAGATGAGAACTGGATCTGAAGGTGTTGATTCCTAGCTGGTGTTGAATATTGCTTGGGTAAGCAAATTTCGGTGAGCAGCTCGAGCCAAGGGTGGCGATGGGTGGAGGGTGTGGTTGGTTGGTTGGTTGAGGTGGGTAGAGTTGAGTTGACACGGGGGTGGGTGGTTAGGCGAGGATGCTGACCCGATGCGAAGAGCAGGTATGTTAGGCGGGTCCAGGCCTAACTGCTGCGAAGCTCTTGGTCTGGGTGGAAGGGGTGGAGGTGGGTTAGGCGGGTCGGGGCCTAACCGCTGCAAATTTCCTGGTCTGGCTGGTCATGACGGGGAGTGAAGGTAGGTTAGGCGGGTCTGGGCCTAAACGTTGTGAATTCTCCGGTCTAGTTGGTCATGAAGGGGGGTGGAGGTGGGTTAAGCGGGTCGGGGCCTAACCGCTGCGAATTCCCTGATCTGGCTGGTCGTAAAGAGGGGTGGAGGCGGGTTCTCGTCCGGCTCCTGAATTATAAAAAAGGGGGGAATTAGTGGGATTCTATGGTTTATACTCACGGTGATTGGTGACGGTAGCTGTGGAGGTGGATGAGATTATCTCTTGGATATGTCTCGTTACCCTGGGTCCACTGCGTTTTGACTGATGTCGTGATGTCGTGTCGATCTTAGGGTTGGTGCGCTGGATCTCTACAGCTGATTGGATTCGTCTGGTCTCGGCTTGGGTCCACTGTTTGAAGGAATAGAGGGGTGGTTAGTAATGCTTACCGAGTGAGTGTGTTGCTGAGTCTGCAGGTTTTCCGTTTGCGAGTTGGATGTCTCAGGAGAGGACGATAGGGGCGAGGTGGAGTATTCTCTTTCGCTGGGAGATGACTCCTGTGGTAGCTGAATGGAATTTTGTGGCTTGATTGGAGTTCGATCACTTCGTTGGGAGTCTTGTGGTAGCTGAATGGAATTTTGTGGTTTGATTGAGGTTCGTTCACTTGGGAGTCTTGTTTGATACTGGATCGAAGTCTTCATACGGTGATGTGTAGAGTTAACAGGTGTTTTCTTCTATTCTGACAGAGGTCTCTCTGTAGACTTCTGTCGTCCGATTGGTAGCGTACTGCCACCAGGTGGTTTAAAATCGAATGCCTTACGATTTCGCCACTGATTTTAAGATTGGTGCAACTGCAGGTCACAGCTGCTATCTCAGAAGTCAGACTGTCATCTCGAAGGAAATGGTTGGTGGAGGAGTAGTGTGTAGACGTGTCGCTTGCTTGGAAGTTTGCTGATGAAGCAATGGGCTTGCTTTTTTATGCAGAGCTGAAGAGAATCGTGTGGCTTGATTCCTCAATTCTGGGAGCTTGATTAAAGGTATGAGAAATCGAAGATAGACGATTTCTTCTTCGTAGACCGTGATCTATTCCTTCTGAATGGTAGACGTGGCTTGAGTGGCTGAAGATTTTATTCGGCCTTCGGTGGTAGGCACGAGTGTAACCAGTGTTTCTGGTATAAGGTAGGCTTGTCTCTTCGAAGTTTGGTATGAGAGCACAGCTCACCAGTTTGATTGGTTGTGTAACCTTGGTTGCGTGGCTGAGTACGGCGTTTCTATTCAGGGCGTGGCTGCACCGCTGCCGCCATTGTAACCCTGTGCTGATGGTTGTTATATGGTGGTGGACGGCGCTTCTATTCAAGGCGTGGGTGCTCCACTGCCTTCATTGCAACCCCTTTTGGTTGGTGATTGTTGTTGGTTACGTAAAGTGGACTTAATGCGGGCGAGATAAACTCCAAAACCGGAGTTTCTTCTATTTATTTAAAACAAGAGAATCTGGTTGGAAATATAACAAACTACATATGGGCCCTGCGGGCAAAATACTACAAGTGCCAGGCCTTGACCTCGGGCACACCTGGCTGGTAGGCTCTCGACCTGCTCAGCTCTCCCGGCAGGCTCTTGACCTAGCCCAGCTCTGCTGGCAGGCTCTTGACCTGCCCAGCTCTCCTCTCTTGATTACATTATCGTCGGTTAGTATAGGGGGTTAGTGGGTTGTCGTAAGTAAAGGTGTTAGTCTGGCTATTCTATGCATTAGGGTCAGTTCTACTTATGGGGGTTAGTCCTATAGTTGGTGGGTATGGTTAGATATGTTATATATATATTAGCTTATGGGTAGTATAATAGAGTCAGGTATAAAAAGGGGGTTTAATGAGTTAGTCTGGTGACATTTGGCAGCAATATCTTGTTTGTCTGATTTCTGCTGCGTTAGATGTATGTGGTAAGGTGGTTGTTCAGGGAAAGTAAGGTAAACAAGAGGGTAGTGAGTGCTATGCTACAAGCATGTGGATCACGTGCGTGGTAGGTGATGGTTAGTAATGGTTACACAATACCCTTATTGGAGATGGTAAAACAATGCCTGTAGAAATATTTCAAGAAGTCAAGAGCCATCTGAAAGTCCTAAGCACAAATTTTGAGGGTTACTTCTCAGATATTGATGATCTTGCTTTGGAATCCGCTTGGATCCAAAAACCTTTCTCATTTAATATATCAAGACTGAGAGACAGTGATTCAACAATGAATGATTTCATTGACTTCCAAGAAGACCGAAGAAAAAAAGCTGATTTTGAAAGGGCTGGAATGGATGTCAATCAGTTATGGTGTGAGCGAATCGCACCTTACCCAAACTTGGCAATGAGGGCATTGAAGATTTTAGTTCCCTTCACAACTACCTGTCTCCGTGAAACAGGGTTTTCTGCATTATTAAATATGAAAACAAAGTAGAGAATTCGTTTTGATGTGTCAACTGACATGTGAGTAGTTTTGTCAGTAACTGTACCCCGATTCTATGTTTTGATTGCACAAAAACAAAACAAAAATCTAACTAGGTAAGTAAGAGTTTGTTATGTAGTTGAGATATTGAAAAAAAGATGTTTTCCTCTTTTGTATAATTATTGTAATTCTTATTTTATGCCAACTGTAAGAAATAAAGAACCGAATTTATAATCTCAAGCAGGTGGATTAAAGTTACATTGTAAAATACTGGTTCAGTTGTTTGTATATTTGTCATTTCTTAATTCATGTTTTGTTTTTTTGTAAATATGATAAAAATCATAAATGCTTTTGATTTTCTTTTATGTTCTATTCCTAAATTCAATCTATTGACATCTATAGGACATATGCTACTGTCAACTAATAGGACTGGTGATGGTAATTATTTCAACAGTCAAGTTGACTTAAGTGAAGGGGTTATGGGACCATATTGGGCAATCCATTGAGGGTCTGAAATCATCAAAAAGTTAAGAACCCTTGGTGTAAAGAATTCTGCAAGAACTCTTCAACTCGGCATTTTGGCTTGTGAAGGCGGATTAGCTGAGGATATCTTTATCCCACTGCAAGCCTTGCTAGATGAATACAAAGCATGAAGGAGTGTCAAAATGATTATTTCCGACACCACAGCAGTCAATACAGGCCACCAAAGTGGTGTTGTTGTTAGACTTCAGAGACAGTTCGAACAAAAGGGACTAAAAGAGCCTCAATTTATTGGATGCCAACATAATATTCTCGACTTGGTTCTACGCCACGTGATGGATTCCTTTTTCTCAAGAAAATCACGGTCACCCACCATCAACTATCATTTCATCGAAAACTTACAAAAAACTATTCTGATATAGAAATGATGACAACATGAGAAAACCCTGGATAGAGAGATGATTTCAGGTTTCTTCTTGAACTCTGTGAAGCATATAAGTACTACCACATGGAGGGAAAATGGCGGAAGCTGCCCTCCCTTCATAGTGACAGGTGGAATTCACGGGCAATCTTTGGATTGATTTGCTTTTTTTCTCCTTCCGAACTGGAGACACTTACAATGAGCTACATGCTACTCTCTCTAAACTGAAATGTTCTAAGGCATTAAAAAAATCCACCCACTGAATAAAGGAACGATCAGTGCTTGATGTGCCTCGCAATATGGTGGCCGAGCGAGCTGTGAAGCTGATGGAAGACCTTCACAGCACTTGCAAAACTGAAAAATATCTCAACATTTCATAAACAGTAGCACACAAACTTAAAAGCGCTTTTAAAGTTTACTGTACGTTATATTAATTTGCAAATAAATGCTTTTGTAAACGGCAGAATTTTCTTTTCATACTTCAGCCTAATACAAAATCTCCTTAGATGCGGGAATTTTTTCACAATTTGACAAAAAGAAAGGCATTTTTGTGAATCTTAGACAGAAGCTAGTTTGCCACTACAGGCTTTTAAATCAGAAAAAGTCATATCCCTACTGTACATACATACATATACATACATATACATACATATACATACATACATATACATACATATACATACATACACATACATACACATACATACATACATACATACATACATACATACATACATACATACATACATACATACATACATACATACATACATACATACATACATACATACATACATACATTCATACATACATACATACATACATACATACATACATACATACATACATACATACATACATACATACATACATACATACATACATACATACATACATACATACATACATACATACATACATACATACATACATACACATACATACATACACATACATACATACACATACATACATATACATACATACATACATACACATACATACATACATACATACATACATACATACATACATACATACATACATACATACATACACATGCATATACATACATACACATGCATACATACATACACATGCATACATACATACACATGCATACATACATACACATGCATACATACATACACATGCATACATACATACACATGCATACATACATACACATGCATACATACATACACATGCATACACATACACATACACATACACATACACATATATATACACATACATACACATATACATGCACACATACATACACATATACATATACGTATAAACACATATACATACACATACACATACACATATACATACATATATACATACACATATACATACACATATACATACACATATACATACACATATACATACACATATACATACACATATACATACACATATACATACACATATACATACATATAAACATACACATACACATACACATATACATATACACATGCATACATGCATACATATACACATGCACACATGCATACATGCATACATGCATACATGCATAATGCATACATGCATACATGCATACATGCATACATGAATACATGCATACATGCATACATGCATACATACATGCATACATACATGCATACTACATGCATACATACATGCATACATACATACATACATACATACATACATACATACATACATACATACATACATACATACATACATACATACATACATACATACATACATACATACATACATACATACATACATACATACATACATACATACATACATACATACATACATACATACATACATACATACATACATATGTACATTTTCATCTACAAAGTAAATACTTTATATAATCAATCAATCAATCAGTCAACCATTCTGAGTTCACACTATTCCATGACTCCTACGACATATGAAAGTATACATACTATACAGGATATACATACATATGTAAACTCGAGTATGCCAAATACATCCATCCATATGTGTATACAAACATATATATATATATATATATATATATATATATATATATATATTTATATATATATATATATATATATATATATATATATATATATACAAAGATAATAATTGTTATAAAGTAAGAAAAAGGAGTTAGTACAATAAGGTTATTAT
>NC_134802.1:3236108-3251108 GCF_046742065.1 Oratosquilla oratoria | reverse complement strand
TTAGCAATGGATAATATAATGCTACCTTAGCTTCTTCAAAGAAAGGTTCAAAGTTGCAATCCTTCTTTGCTAACTTAACTATTTTTATAAGTTGAGGTATTGGGAGGAGAGATGTTACTTGACCTGAATTTGCTAATACTAAATCCTGTACAAAAGATTCCAACTAAACTTGCATCGCAGACAATTTCAAATGCATAGTATTGAGTAACAAGAAAAGTTGCATTATATTCTCCTGTTCACTTTGTTCTAAACTGAGATTCTCTAAGTTATCTGAAATTTCAGAGATCATTTCCTCAATGTTTTTAATACTTGTTTGTAAATCATCAATTTTTGCAAACATCTCCTTTAATTTATTCATAGAAATTTTCAAATCAGCAAGGAAGGCAAAGTTGGCAATTCCCAATCCAGCAACAGCTCCTAAGGCAACCACTAGGACACTTCTCTTTTGTCTATCTTTTCTTTTAAAATTGGAACCTATGGTATCCAATTTATGTTCAATGTCCTCTATCTTATTTTCAAGTTTCCTTTGAACCTTCTTACTAGAAATGCTCTCTTTTAACAATTTCAACTTCACTCTCAAGGAGTCAACAACGTCATTAATTTTTGAGACATTCTTAAAATCAAGAGTAACCTCGACCAAGTTATCAACCAATATTAGGTTACCTTGATGTTGTACTAAAGCTCCAGGACGAATTGGATTCCAGTCCAGGGCACTCACCAGGCACATAAAAATTAATATTGCAGCCCTCATCTGTAAAATGCATCAAGATTAATATTCAACTTACAAATAATATCATATAATATTTCCTATACTCTTCAGGTTTCTCAACATTGATACACAAGGTATCCAACAGTCATTTTCAATTAAGTCACTGATCTGCAATTTCACTTTCTTTATGTCGTCTAAATGGCCTATCACTTCTTCTCTTGTTTCTAAATGTAGAAGTCTAAATTTATTCCCACCTGCAGAATCAACTACCCTATATGGACCAGTGTACCTTGGTGAAAGTTTATTATAGGGTGAATGTAGTTTGACCATGACTAAATCTCCTAGTTTCAATTCTAGTTCATGTGCTATTTTGTGTTGTTGTTTCTTCATCTCTTGTGAATATTCCTGCATATGTTCCCTAACTCTTTGGTGAATATTTTGAAAAGTATTTATTCTATTCAGTATATAATCATCCATATTATACACAGGTTTCGGGTCTGCAGTCAAAATTTCATATGGAAGAGTTTTGTCTTCCCCAAAAATTATAAAATGAGGTGTATCACCTGTTGCTACATTGATTTGATTATTCAAGGTACACTTAACACAAGGAATCCAAGTGTCCCAAGCTATACTATGAGGACTTACCATGCCTCTAAGACATGTAATTATTTTCTTATTTAACCTTTCTACTACCCCATTACTTTGTGGATGATTCACTAAGATATTTACTTTTTTGATCTTAGATAAACTACATAATTATTCCAAGATTTTGTTATTAAATTCAGTTCCATTATTTGAAATTAGAGTCTTAGGTGTAGTGAAATTACAGATTATCTTATCATAGATTACTGAAGCAATAGTTTCAGCTCTCTTATTTGGAATGGGTTGTAAAATACATAATCTTGAGAAATAGTCAATAGCAACAAATACATATTTATATGCATTCTCAGACATAGGTAGCTCTAATGTATCCAGGTGAACTCTTTCCCAAGGTTTTTGTGGAATGGGATAGGTAAGTATAGGAGCAGGTTTTGGTGTATTTCCTTTTACCCTAACACAATTCAAGCAATTTTCTATATAATCATATATGGATTTCTTCATACCTGGCCAAAAGTATTTAAGTTGTGCTTGTCTATAAGTTTTATCCTTTCCTGGATGTGAACTACAATCACTATCATGAAGTAACTTCAATATCTCATTTACAAGAGTTTGGGGTATTACCAACTGATTTACAGGCCCTCTAGAAATATATTTCCCACTTACAACTGTTCTTCTATACAAAAGTCCATTAATCAATTGAAATTCCTCTATCTTATACCCCTTTGGTAGCTTTGGAGGATTTCCTCTTGGGTTCATCAAATACTTGATTAATAAATCACATGTCTTACCATCCCTCTATTATCTTATTAGCATTTCCTCATCTAAAGTTACTAATTCCTCTATACTACAAACAAAATTAATCAACCCAGCCCCAGTCATTGGTTGACTAATGTTTCTAGATAGTGCATCTGCAGCTACATTCTTTCTACCCGGAATATATTCAAATTGAACTTCATAGCACTGAAGTATTGCAAACCACCTAGCAAGTCGGCCCCTTAGATTCTTATGCTTAAATAAGTTCTGAATAGCAGTATAATCAGTCCAAACTCTGATCGGATATCCTAATATCATATCCCTAAAACTTTCTAAAGAATAAATTACTGCTAAAGTTTCTCTTTCTGTTATAGAGTAGTTTCTCTCCGCACTATTACAAAGTCTTGATGTGTAAGCGATCGGCTTTAAAGTTCAATTTCTCTCTTTCATCAGTATGCCTCCTAATCCTATGTCAGATGCATCAGTACAAAGAATGATTTCCTTTCCATAATCCGGAATTATTAGAATGGGGGAACTCGTGAGTTTATCTTTCAACTTGTCAAAAGCTTGCTGCTGTGCAGGCCCCCATATAAACTTTGAATCCTTCCTCAACAAAGAACTTAATGGATTAGCAATGTCAGCATATCGTTGAATGAATTTTCTATAATATCCTGTCAATCCCAAAAAGCTCCTAACCTTGTCTACATTGGTTGGAACCGGAAAATTCTTGACAGCGTCAACCTTTGAATTCACTGTACTAAGTCCGTGTCTGTCTATCTTATGTCCTAAATAAATAACACTGTCTTGCAAGAACTTACATTATTCAATTTCTACTTTTAATTCTGCTTCTACTAGTTTTGAGAATATCAAATCTAATTTCTTAAAGTACTCCGCTGCAGTCTGAGAAACTATTAAAATGTCATCTAGAAATACACTGGCAGTGTTTCCTAACAATCCATCTAGAATAGTATTCATCAATCTCATGTAGGTTAATGGACTATTACATAACCCAAATGGCATTCTCTTGAACTCATAATGTTCCGTTGGAGTAGAAAATGCCGTGAACTCTTTTGAGTCTTCATGCAACTCTATTTGCCAAAAAGCTGATTTGATATCTATAGTACTAAAATATCTATTCTCAGTTCCCAAACTTCTCAAAATGTCACCAATAATGGGTAATGGTAACCTGTCACGAATGGTGTGCTTATTCAATTCCCTATAATCTATCACTGGGCGCATAGTACTACCTGACTTTGGCACCAAAATCAAAGTGAAGTTCCACTCACTATTACTATGTTCAATAATATCCTGTGATAACATTTCAGTGATCAGTTTATCTACTATTGCTAATTTAGAGTGAGGAACTCTGTAAGCGGGTATGTAAAAAGGCTGTGTTCCTGGTTTTAATTTGATATGATGTTTTAAAACAGTTGTTTTGCCTAAGACGTCCCCCGGCAAAGCAATTGCTTTATTGTGCTTTACAAGCAAAGCAAGTAAACTTTCATCCAACTCAGGGCAATTAGTTGGTTTTAATCAATCTTTATGTCTATTTCTTAAATCTATTCCTTCTTGAACTGAACAGATTGATGAAATTGGTCATTCTATCCTAAGTCAGCAGGACATATTACCATGTTTTCTTTTCTCATAGTTGCAAATCCTATCAATAAATCTCCTGGAAAAACAGATTCTTCTACCACTATCACTGGAATGTACAAATGTTCATTTGTATATAAGATAACTTCTAGTTCAACCTTACCTAATGTTTTTAACTGATTTCCAGTTACTCCTTGCAATGAGTAACGGATTGGTTCCAACATTTTCACTCCTGGGTTCAACTGGTTTAAAACTTTACTGGTAATTACATTAACTACAGACCCTGTGTCAATAAATATTTGAATAGGCTTATTGAATACTCTACCCGCAATGAGAGGTCCTACAGAAGTTCTTCCAATAGTAATTATCAGTTTGTCAGTTTCTTTCATCTCTCTTGTATTCTCATATTTAACACAATACCGTCTATCGGTATATATATGGGGAATTCTGAAATTGTTTATTCTGTGTCTGGGGGTTTTCCTCTTAGCTCTGGGGGTATCCTAAAATTTATGCATTCATGAGCCCTATGACCTATCTTATTATGATAAATATAGAATGGTGGGTTCCTACATTGATATTCCGTATGACCCTTGTATTTGCAATTTCTGCAAATAATTCCATAAAAACAGTCTTGTGCTTTGTGTCCCCAGGCATTACAATTAAAACATAGAATTCTAGCATCCCTGGATGGACTTCTAACATGCCGTCTATGTCCTACTTCAGCTTTTCTCAACTCTCTAGAGTTCCTATGTTGGCCCACGGTAATTACATATGGGTTTATCGTTCTGGTCTCACTGTATCTTTGAAGAAGATAATTAATCTACTGCTCCTAAACTTATATTTGACTTAAGATCTTCATGCAGCTTTTCTGCCGTTAAGTCATCAGAATTTTTGGGTAATAGTCCAAAGGTGATAAATTTGATTACCTGAGAAATTTTCATTTTGTCACTAGATCTTTCTATCCAGTCTGAATCTTTCAAGATAGAATTCATGTCTTTTGACCATCTATCTAATCTAGCTAAGTATTCTGTGTCAGTTTCACTTGTTCTAACTTCTTTAATAATTTTTACCAAAGACCTGATAGGATCCTTGTCACACTTGGACATAAAATGTTTAATGAAGGCTTTCTTGTATACTTCATATTGGTTTATCTCTTCCATTTGCTGGAAATGAATAATAAACCTAGCCCTCCCATTTCCAGGGTCTACATTCTCCTTTAGAATTTCTATTTTTCTTTTTTCATCAGTAATGTTTTTACTCACAATAAGAGTGTCTATCAAATTAAGGTATTTGTTGACCCCATAGGTATTTGCTTCCCCAGTAAATTTGATGAGGTTGATTACCTCATCTTGGTAGAAGATGGTAATCGTCCCAGTTGTAGGAAGGAGTAACTCAAACTTCGTAACTGTTTGGGACTTGCATTTGAATAGCCCGTCCGCCATGACATACATAATGCATAGATAATAAATAAACGCTTTGTAAAGCGTATGCAAATAATAGTATATACAAATAGTTTCCGCTAAGCGATGGCAATGTATGGATATGGTAAATTATCTACAATATAATGTTTTGATTATGATGGATGTGTACAATGACTTGATGAAGATAAATAATATTTTGTAAGTTAACATATGAACAATTAGGGGACACTACAGCAGATGTGGCGTGTTGCCACATTACTCCCCCCCGAGTGACTGGTGAAATAAACCAGTCTTGGATGTCCGGGGATGGAAGCGCAGTTGACGGGAGTGTCCGTGGTTGGTGTTAGCCTGGGAACCACGTCCATGATGGTTGAGGCGTCGGCAGCGGCTGGTCGGTGATGGCTGCGGCGGCAGGCGGAGGTTGATGCTGCGGCGCCGGCGTTAGTCGATGATGATTGCGGCGGCAGGCGGAGGTTGGTGCTGGGGCGCCGGCGTTAGTCGATAATGGTTGCGGCGGCAGGCGGAGGTTGGTGCTGCGGCGCCGGCGTTAGTCGATGATGGTTGCGGCGGCAGGCGGAGGTTGGTGCTGCGGCGCCGGCGTTAGTCGATGATGGTTGCGGCGGCAGGCGGAGGTTGGTGCTGCGGCGCCGGCGTTAGTCGATGATGGTTGCGGCATCAGGCGGAGGTTGATGCTGCGGCTCCGGCGTTAGTCGATGATGGTTGCGGCGGCAGGCGGAGGTTGGTGCTGCTGCGCCGGCGTTAGTCGATGATGGTTGCGGCGGCAGGCGGAGGTTGGTGCTGCGGCGCCGGCGTTAGTCGATGATGGTTGCGACATCAGGCGGAGGTTGATGCTGCGGCGCCGGTGGTGGGGGTTGCGGCGGCAGACTGGTGCTGCGGCGCCGGCGGTGGTTGCGGCGGCAGGCTGGTGCTGCGGCGCCGGCGGTGGCTGCGGTAGCAGGTTGGTGCTGTGGCGCCGACGGTGTGTGCGGCGGCAGGCTGGTGCTGCGGCGCCGGCGGTGTGTGCGGCGGCAGGCTGATGCTGCGGCGCGGCGGTGGTGGGTGCGGCGGCGTCGGCTGGGCAGTCCTCGGCGGCAGCTGGGCAGGGAGCGGTCCCCGGCGGCTGCGGCAGTGGTGACCGTGGCGGCTGGGCAGTCCTCGGTGGCTGCGGCGGTGGCGGCAGCACTAGGAGTCCAGCACTCCGGGGTAACCAATTGATGAGGTTGGTTACCTCATCTTGGTAGAAGATGGTAATCGTCCCAGTTGTAGGAAAGAGTAACTCAAACTTCGTAACTGTTTGGGACTTGTATTTGAATAGCACGTCCGCCATGACATACATAATGCATAGATGATAAATAAACGCTTTGTAAAGCGTATGCGAATAATAGTATATACAAATAGTTTCCGCTAAGCGATGGCAATGTATGGATATGGTAAATTATTTACAATATAATGTTTTGATTATGATGGATGTGTACAATGACTTGATGAAGATAAATAATATTTTGTACAGTTAACATATGAACAATTAGGGGACATTACAGCAGAAGTGGCATGTTGCCACAAATTTCGAAACATTGATATTTGAGGTATGAACCTCATGCCTTAACACGTTCAAGTTCGGGTTACTCATACCTTGCTTTAGCTTGGCTGCCTCCACGTATTGTTGCTTGCGATGTCAACTTCTTCTCGACGTCCTTCTTCAGCCTTGTCATTCGCCAGCGACGTCGTTCCTCACCCTCATCACTCACTGCCTTGAAGATCGTCTTGTAGATGATCACATTGAAGATCGCTTGTTCCACTCGTAGTTGTTGCTCGTATTGTTGTAGACCCCTCGTTCCTCGTCTTGTCGTCCCTTGAAACCAACATACGCTTGATTGTGGTTGATGTACTCCCGTAGACTATCTCGCACCACTTCACGCACCAGTCTTGTCACTTCTCTTTGGAGGAAATTGAAGATCCCACCGCTGCCACCACTGTCACCACTGTCACTTCCGTCGTCTCCTCTCCGAGCGTTTCTATTCTCTCTAGAAATTGTTTTAAGGCCCCATTCCTTCCTCTTCTTGGGGGTGAATAAAATAGGGTGTAGTCGTTCTGATGCTTGTTGGTCTAGATCAGTACACCTCGAGAATCCCCCTGGAATTGTCTACGTCACGTCAAGCCACCTTCGTTCTAACATCACTCTTTTTTCCACCCAATAGTCTTTTACTTCTCAAACAAGTGACACACCTTAAGGGCGTGACTTTCCTTTCTGCACCAATGATTTTTCTCCTCCTCCACCTTTTTCTCCAATTGGAGAGGCTGTTATACTCTTCTAAACTATGTCACAATGTAAGCATTATATCGTAACAAAAAATGGCTTGTCCGCTCACAGTTCCAACAGACAAAACAATTTTTCACCAGTCGATACTCTGCTCTTTTAAATATATACAAGGCGCTAGTCTGACTCAGCTATCCTTGTCGACCATCGGCCGTTGTATCATAATATCTTAATAAAAAGACTATAAAATTTCCTTCTAGTCCTTCTACTTCCTCGATCTACCTCCGATCTACCTTAAATGTCTACCTTTATCTACCGGCCTCTTACAGTATATATATGTATATATATATATATATATATATATATATATATATATATATAATTCGGTTGATGGAGAACATAAGCACAGGGGAAGGCACGAAACCCTAAACACTAGCGTTTCGTTCGCGTAGAACTTTTTAAGAGTGTACGGAAAACTGTAATTGAAGCTTATCTACTAAACTTAGTTATCTTGTCGGATACTTGGGAAAGGTCGTTTTTCTGGCGTGTTCTAGAATTTAAATACTATTTTGTTTTGCTAAATTGATAAATCCTCCTCGATGGTTCGATTAATTCTTAGTTGAAATATTTGCTAATTCTACAATTCTTCTAGTGAATTTATCGAAACTTTTATGCAGCACTTCAGCTCCTCTCCAGTTTGGTAAATGATCGAATTTTTCCGCATGAACTACTAAAGAATTAGGTATCCTATGTGCTTTTATGTCGTTTTTATGTTCATAAACTCATTTATCTAATCCCCTTGATGACTCGCCATGATATGCCATTGTGCAACTATTGCACGGAATTTTGTATTCGACACTGTTTCCTGAATTGGTTCTCTTTTCGGAAGTCTTTACCAAATCAGCTATTCTCTTATTAGTTATTTTTACCTATGTTTATACTTGTTTTTGTTAAATATTTGTCTATTTTTGGTGAAGTTTCTGAGCCAGGTACTGATAAAAAAGTGGTAGTATTTTTATTATTTCTCGCTTTCTTTTCATGATTATAATCTTTTTTATTGCTTTTCATTTTATTTTCCTCAACACTCCCTCTGAGTATCCAAGCTTGTCAAAGGTTTTCATAATATAATCAAATTCTCCTATGTATTCTTTGCTACAAATTCGTAGTGCCCTGAGAAAAAAAAATTACTATGCTGTGGTAATTATTATTAGGGAATTGCATTGTTTACCTTAAGTTACGGCGATTTCCCTCAAGGCTTGTTTAATTTCGATTCGGGAACCTTTCCTGAAACTGCGAACCACACTATTGTAACCTTAAATAAGATACAATTGACCTCCCCTCCCTCTTTATTTGATTAAACCCATGATGTAATTTTGGTTTATAGATCGGGAAGTTTGAGAATTTGCTTAAAGTATAAGTTGTCCCGTGGCTTCGAAGCTTTATGAACTCGTAAGAGTCCCTGACGAACGACACTGCTTATTCGTCAACTGAACGTTAGATTACCTTCAGCACTGGTACCAGACGCTTCTCTCAAGAAACCTCGGCTTAGGACTTTTACGGTTCTTATCGGTAGCCATCAAGATTTCTCTTTAACTTCAGAACACCAAATGTCTGAGAACAGAAACAAGTAAGTTCTCAGACTTCCCCGCATTAAATTTTTAAACCATAAATACGATAGGTTTAATTTTCTCAGACATTTGATATTTTTTCTCAGATTTAGTGTTAATCTTCTCTGAATTTTGAGAATTTAATCTTAACATTTAAATTTAACTTTTTTGTAGTCGATTTCGACGTTAAATTATTCCCTCTTATGTCGTAAGCCGCTATATAAGCGCTTTGCTATTAAAGTTACAATAGTTGGTTACGATGGGAGGAGTATGTAAGGGACCTATTTGAGGACGACAGACAAGAACGAGAAGAGGAAAATTATAGATATCTAGATGGGGAAGATATAATGGAAGAGGAAGTGAAATTTGCCATGAAGAAAATGAAAAAAAGGGAAAGCCATGGGTGAGGATGGTGTGATGATTGAAATGTTAGAGGCATTAGGGGATTTTGCTATAAGAAAACTCACTAGTCTAATAAACCAAATTTACGAAAAGGGTACAATAACGGAACATATGTGTAACTCGATTTTTGTACCACTACCAAAGATAAACGGAACAATGGAATGTAGTAAACATCGCACAGTCAGTATCATGAGTCAAATAACCAAAATTATATTAAGGATAGTTTTAAATAGAATAAGAAATAAAGTGAGAGAACAAGTTTCATGGGAGCAATTTGGTTTCATAGAAGGGAAAGGAACAGCAAATGCAATTTTTATAATAAGAACGATTATGAAGAGGATGATAGAAAAACAACAAAATGTATATCTTTGCTTTGTTGACTACGAGAAGGCGTTTGATAGGGTAAGACATGAGGATTTGATAAATATTTTGGAAAGAGTGGATATAAGTAGCAAAGACATGAGTATCATCAGAAATTTGTATTGGAAGCAAAGAGCAGCAGTGAAAATTTTAAACCATAAATATGATAATACCACTCTTTGTCCTATCATCATATGCGGAGAAGTAATGTACCAAATCCTCTTTGTTTTCTTTCTGTATACTGAGAAAGTCACAGTTTTTCCTACTCGTCGTTTTAATGTATCTAGGAAGGGCAATTGTCCATTTTGTTCCTCTTCTACGGTGAACTGTTGACTGCTGTTGACTGCGCTGTTGACTGCGCTAAACATTCTCACTTTACTATTTACATTAGTGTTTCCGGGGATGGTACCGAGGACGTCATCTACATATCTAAACCATTGTGCCTCTACCATTAATTCTGATAAAGTTTTCATTTTCCAATTCCATGTATAGAGAGGCCATCACTGCATTTCTAAAGTATATGTAGAAGAAGCTTTAAAAAATTGGACAACAAAATAGAAACATTTCGTGATAAAGTGAAACTACCAATATAGAAAAACGTCCATAATAATGGAACACCAATACCAGATATTTGGTCACCGGATATTTGCCATCAGACATGTGCCCACCGACTCATAAATGTACTTGTAGATTTGAAGTGCAATTACCATCACACTTAGTTTGGAAATTAGAAAAAGAAAAGACATCACAGAGTGAAAGACTACAGCGAAAATTAAACAACCTATGTGACAACAGGAATTTAAATAAAATTGAAAGGTGTGAAATAATAACAAATCTGTCAGATAGGAGATTATCAAATACTGAAATTCAAGCTCTATCGCTAGGTCTTAAGTTCGACACTGATATTAACACAAGGGGGGTCATGGATTTCATTAAGAGAAATTATAGATGGAGTGACAGCGATATTGAAAAAAGGATTCAAACAGGGGATTGTTACATGTTACCAAGCGCTAGCCAATAAGAACGAATGCGTCATCCACAGAAGATTCAAGAAAACTCTAATGAATATAGGCTCAGACAAAGACGCAGTAATCACCAATGCAAATAAAGGAGGTGGTATCGTGATCCTGTCAAAAGAGGACTATATCAGCAAAATATTGGATGATGACAATACTTATCACAAAAAACATGTAGGTTTCGCAGCGAGTGAAGCAGATAAATTCAAAATACATGCCAGAAAAAATTCTTAATAAAACTGAAAAAGGAAAGAAATTAATGGTACTTCTGGAGGAAGACCCCAATCCTCCTAGGATGCGCGGTATACCAAAAATTAAAAAACCTAACGCTCCAATGCGACCCATAACTTCAGGAGTTAGCAGTGCACCCCACAGGCTAGCGAAATGTCTAGCCAAACCGTTATCACAGGCAATGGGGTTGATCAGTAATGCACATTTGAAAAATTCCAACAATCTTTTGACAAGACTAAAGATTTAGATTTCACGGGGAAAAAATTAGTAAGCTTCATTTACAAATGTTTCCACTGACAGTGCGTTAGAGGTAGTAAAGAGAGTAATAAAAGATATAAACGATGCTGACATACCCGTAACAAAACAAGATTATATAGAATTGATAGATTTATGCGTAAATTTTGGTGCGTTTACTCTTAATGGTGACGAGCATGAACAACACAAAGGTCTCACTATGGGTAGTACTTTAAGTGCAGTGGTGGCCTTTCTATTCATGGAGTTACTGAAAAAATAAAACTTGATCAGAATTGATGGTAGAGGATCACACTGATTAAGGTATGTAGTCGACGTCCTCGCTATCATCCCCGAAAACACTAATGTAAATAATAAAGTGAGAATGCTTAACGCGGTCAACAGCAATATTCAGTTCACCGTAGAAGAGGAACAAAATGGACAATTGCCCTTCCTCGATGTATTAATACGACGAGTAGGAAAAACTGTGACTTTTTCAGTATACAGAAAGAAAACAAACAAAGAGGATTTAGTACATTACTTCTCTGCACATGATGATACCACAAAGAGTGGTATAGTAATAGGCTTTTTCTCAAGGCACTACGAATCTGCAGCAAAGAATACTTAGAAAAACAATTTGATTATAATATTAAAACCTTTGACAAACTTGGATACTCAAAGGGAATGTTGAGAATAATAAAAAAAAAACAATAAAAATCTATAATCGTGGAAAGAAAGAGAGAAATTATGAACATACTACCTATTTTGTATCAGTACCTGGCTCAAAAACTTCACCTATAATAGACAAGTATTTAACAAAAACAGCTATAAGCGTAGGTAAAAATAACTAATAAGAGAATAGGTGATTTGGTAAAGACTTCCGAAAAGAGAACCAATTCAGGAAACAGTGTCGTATACAAAATTTTGTGCAATAGTTGCACAATGGCATATTATAGCGAGTCATCAAGGGGATTAGTTACAAGAGTTTATGAACATAAAAACGACATAAAAGGCACACAGGACATCTAATTATTTAGTAGTTCATGCGGAAAAATTCGATCATTTACCAAACTTTATTATTATTATTATTATTATTATCATCATTATTATTGTTGTTGTTGTTGTTGTTGTTGTTGTTGTTGTTGTTGTTGTTGTTGTTGTTGTTGTTGTTGTTGTTGTTATTTTTATTATTATTATTATTATTATTATTATTATTATTATTATTATTATTATTATTATTATTATTATTATTATTATTATTATTATTATTATTATTATTATTATTATTATTATTATTATTATTATTATTATTATTATTATTATTATTATTATTATTATTATTATTATTATTATTATTATTATTCTTATTATTATTATTATTACTATTACCATTATTATTGTTATTATATTTTTCATATTATTATTATCATCATCATCATCATCATCATCATCATCATCATTATTATTATTATTATTATTATTATTATTATTATTATTATTATTATTATTATTATTATTATTATTATTATTATTATTATTATTATTATTATTATTATTATTATTATTATTATTATTATTATTATTATTATTATTATTATTATTATTATTATTATTATTATCATTATTATTACTATTATCATTATTATTGTTATTATATATTTTCTATATTATTTATATTTATAATATTTAAATTTTCGTTATCATCATCATCTTTATTATTGTTATTATTATGTATCTAAATATTTAAATTTTCATTTTTATTATCATTGTTATCATTATTATTGTTACAATTACTATTAATAATTTCTTTGTTATTAGTGTTGTCATCATATTTAATTGTTAAACTTTATCATTATTACATTAACCACAATGTAATGTTCACACTCGTCACCAACTATGGTAACACGAGGAGGTAGTGATCTCCACCCCATGTATATAATGTCCACAGCCCGTTTGAAAACCCATTCCTTTGAAAAAGCATACCTGCGAAACTAGTCAGGAATAAACTCATGACTAAGACTCCTGTGTTTCCTACTCCGCTTACGTCATATATTTGTATATATATATACATATATATATATATATATATACATATACATATATATATATATATATATATATATATACATATATATATATATATATATATATGTACATGTGTTTATATATATGTATATATATATATATATATGTATATATATATATACTGTATATATATGTATATATATATATATATATATATATATATATATATATATATCTAGCGAGCTGGTTTTCTGCACAGACACCAGCTAGCGAATACCTGTGAGATTTATATATCCGAATAGTGACAAGTTATTGTGTTGTGTTTTTGAATTGTATACGTATAGCGCCATACAGTTACAGATATAAGATAAAGTGTAGTGTTCTATTAATTTAGAATCAAAACAGTATTTAGTTACTGTACTCTAAAGGTTGGAGTGATATTATAAGGTAAGCAGAGTAAGCTTCGTGTATTAATTTTACTTAGAAACCGTTTTGGTTTCTTTTGTTGATTTATATTTTCTTTTTGCCGTTTGTATTGCTGAAGGAGGAGCGAAATGGCTTGTGAAGGTTGTGTAAACCTGGAGGACCGTCCCAGGATGTGTGAGGAGGAAATTCGTCTTCTTAGGAGTGCGCTCTGTGAGAAGAGTGAATCATCCCCACAACCCAAAAAGCGTTCCACTTCTTCCCCTTCTGCCACTGCCGTGAGTGAGTGGCGCTCCGTGGGGTCCTGTTTGTCAAGCCCGCGTTCAGTAAGCGGGTGCCCTGCGGAGCAACCGCTGGCTCTAGCCAATCGTTTTGCTCTGCTGGTGAATGAAGTGGCTGAAATCAGGAGTTGTTGGTGGTGGGGGACTCCATGGTGCGAGGCTATGACGACATCCTGTAGCGGAAGACCAAATGATGTTGCAAGCTTGTATGTCAATCGGGCCGTGGGATCGCCAATTGTACCCAGAACATCAGGGAGCAAAGATGTACAAACACGGTTACGATTGTTCATACGGGAAGTAACGATGTTGGGGGGGGGGGTGAGATCAGCGGAACTTATTCGGAAATACAAGGTCTTCCCTCAGGAGATGAAGGAACGTCGGAGCCGTCACGTAGTCTGTGGGACCCTCCCGAGGTTCTACGCAGGCTTGTGTTGGAACAGTAGAGCCATAGGGATCAATAAGAGGATATCACGATTGTGCCCGCAACTGGGATACCACTTTCTTCATCTTTGTTATCTTTTTTCTAGACGTCCTGACCTTTATGCTTCTGATGGGATCCACCTTACCCGCAGAGGCAAAGATGTTCTTACAAATCTCATTGTGCGAGTTTGTAATGAACAAACTAGTTCCTTTTTTGGGGGTAGAAACCCAAAGGGAAGGGGAAATAGAGTGTACTGGGGAAAACAGAGTAGAGTATAGCATCAATGTAGAACAATATACCAGTATAGGACAAAATATAATTTTAGGATATAATGTCGGTAGAGGACGAAATGTTACATTAGGATGTAATGTTAAAGGACAAAATGTCACGATGGGATGTGATGATAGTGGAAGACAAAAGATCACGATGGGATGTAATCATATTGGAATGATGATAGTGGAGGACAAAATATCACGGTAGGATATAATGTCAGTGGAGGACAAAATATATTTTTAGGAAGGAATGCTGGACAGAATGTCAATGAAGGACGAAAGACCACGATGGGATGTAATGATAGTGGAAGACAAAATATCACGGTAGGATATAATGTCACTGGAGGACATAATATAATTTTAGGAAGGGATGCCGGACAGAATGTCAATGAACGACG
>NC_134802.1:3228608-3231108 GCF_046742065.1 Oratosquilla oratoria | reverse complement strand
GGGGGCGTCGCCGATTAAGAGAAGCGGCCATGTTGTGGATGTACTGTCTCTTGCTATATCATTCTGACCCAGGGCAGTGGGAGGGATATAGGGATGACCCATTATCCATGAGGAGTTAAAATGGGAAGGAGAAAGGGTGTTGGACGGCATTGGAATGGGTATGTATGTATCTTTGACTTGGCTATCTCCTTTTTAAGAGGGAAATAACTCTTGGTATATAGATAGATATATATGCTCCAACCCACCGGTTCTCTTTCTTGTTTATCTCCCAGCACGCATATTATCCAGATTCATCGATCTACCTGCTCCTCCTTTTACTCCATCACCACTACTTATTCTTTCAACTCCTTCTTCCATTCTTCATTTTCTTTTTCGTCCTCCTCTGTATTCCCTCTCCTCCATTTCCTCATTTTCTCTCTCTTCCTCCTTATTCTTCTTCCTCCACCTCCTTATTTTTCTTCCTCCTCTTCATTCTTTTTCTTATTCATCCTCTTCCTCATTCTTCCTCCTCCTTCATTTCCTTTTTCCTTTTTCTCCATTTCTGTGTTTTCTTTTACCCTAGTTACAGCCACCATTCACGTCCATAGCCTCCTAGAACTCGCGAGCTAATCCTATTCTTGCTATCTGTTTTGTTGCGAATGAGGCGGAAACCTTTTGTACTATACTAAGTCTATGGAATGGCCGCGGCCACAAGGAAGGGAGTCCTGCAGCAGTCCATAGGTGTTGAGGGTCGCCTACTTTCCATTTATCTTTGGTCTAAAACTTTTGAATTCTGTTTACACTCCTGTTGATTGGATGAGCCTTAACTTTGCTCTTAGGTCCAGAAGGCTCACATAGTCCTCCCAAACTTTTGGTTTGGCTGTCTCAATTGTGTTTCTTGCGGTTTCACATTACTTGGCCTGTTGAATTACTCTTGGGCACAATCTTGTACGCTCCACTGTTGTCCTTTATTCACATTATCTTTGTGGTCACACAAATTCTTTGCCAATAAACGTCACCTTCAGTTTATATACGAATATATGCAAACTCAAAATCCTGTTTCATTCATTTCTTCCACCTACTTCATTTTTTATTTATTTTTTTCCTTTGGTTAATATTTTCTCTGGAAATAGATCATTTGATGACTTAATGGATTTCGTGCAATTTTGTATTCATTTCCTTTATCAAACGACTGGAAGATATATCTCCCACAGCTGAGTTAAGTTGACTGGTGACAGACAGCATACGGGCAAATAAGTGACAATCACACCGCCGTCTGCAGACCAACTTAGAAAAAGTGTATACATAATATTTCCTTCTAACCAGTCACTCACTAATACAATTATGCTCTCTCCATTTATTCTTATTTGCCTCTTATTTTCTTCTACCCTTTTCCTCTCCATTATTCTTATGCCGCCTTTTAACCTCGGCTGCTGTGCTATGATCTGCTAACTCTTATAAACTAATTCTTATCACATCATTTGGTGATTCGCATTTTTTCTTATATATATATATATATATATATATATATATATATATATATATATATATATATATATATATATATATTCTTTCTCGATGAATAAATATTTCTTATGCGTTGCGGAGCCGTAGTAGTTTTAATTTGGTTGTGGCAGAGTGCAGTAAGGTAGACTCTTCTCTGTCAACTCTGCAGCAGAATTTTGACCCAAATATCGGTTAACAACTTCGTCGCATATTACGATTTTAGTAGTTATACTAAATACCGCCAGGCGATCAATTTTATTCAAATGGAAAACTCTATTTCCTATAGAAACATCATTCACCTATTTTTTTTTCAAAAGTGCAGCAAATTTCTCTCAAAACAGATCTTCCCTATATCTACTCCTCTATTTGATTATCTGTTTCTAAAATCTATTAGATTATTTTTCTATTGTTGTACACATTTTCGATCATCAACATTTTCAAAGTTCCGAGTAGATTACTTCCAGTAAAAAAAAAACAGTGACCTTGAAATAAAAAATCAAATTAGGATGTAAACTAAGCTGAAGTAGAAAAAGATGCTAAAAAGAAGGAACAGAGAGAGAGAGAGAGAGAGAGAGAGGGGGGGGGGGGCAGGTTGTAGATACTGATAAACTCGGAAAAATTCATCCCTACCCTCACCGGCTACAAAGGAGTCATGCCTTATCTTGGTCGGCCCCATTTAGAACCTGGTAATACTCTTCTGGCTGCTGCGAAAATTGTCATCTTTTGGTAATATTATATTGAACTCTACGCATGAGTATCAATCATTTGTGTCGTATCAACAAACTTGTATTATTTTTATGGCAGTGTTACAATCTATGGGTTTTAATCTTGCGAGTCCAGTTCACTTTACAGTTGTAGGTTAGCTCTGGAGTGGTGAGGCTGTTTATCAAAGAATACAGGCAGTTCTGTCAGTTACCTCAGCAGTGCAATACCTTGTACTCCATAAACATTCATAAAATATGTCTGAAAATTTACTTTTCATGAAGAATGTAGTTAGCCATCTCAACTTTAACCT
>NC_134802.1:3221108-3223608 GCF_046742065.1 Oratosquilla oratoria | reverse complement strand
TTTTATGTTATGTATTTTGACCGTTAGTTTTTCTTTGCATTCTTTTAAAATCCAATTTGCAATTCCATGCGGGCCATGTGATTTCCTGACGTCAAGGTTTGATAGGTGTTCTAATATTTCTTTTTGTGTTATTGCTACCTCGTTGATGGGAGGAGATCTCCTTTCATTACCTTAGTCCTAATATTGTGTTTTCTTTCTAGTGAAGACAGATTTGAAGTGATTTTTCATGACTTCGGCTATTTCTAATTCTTTTTTGTATTCTATATTCCCTTGGTGTAGTTTCACCATTTCTTGCTTGTTTTAAGTTTGCCATTCACGTATCGATAGAATGGCTTGTGTGTATGTGTGTGTGTGTGTGTGTGTGTGTGTGTGTGTGTGTGTGTGTGTGTGTGTGTGTGTTTGTTTGTGTGTGTGTGTGTGTGTGTGTGTGTGTGTGTGTGTGTGTGTATGTGTGTGTGTGCGTGCGTGCGTGCGTGCGTGTGCGTGCGTGCGTGTGTGTGTGGAGGGGAAACTGTTCTTTTTCAGGTCTCTTCTGCAGTTATCCTTTTTGAGTTTCATTGCATGTCCTCTTTTTTTTTCTGTCCCACTTTAATACGTCCTCTCTATCAAGGCGTTCTTTTCCTTGTATAATTCTGTAGATGGTTAGCAGGTTCCCTCGTTCTTTTCTTCGTTCCAGGGTCGACAATTCCAGTTCGGCCAGTCTTTGTTTATATATCAGGTTTGAAAGTGTTTGGGCCATCTTTGTCGTTGCTCTTTGTATTTTTTCTAATTTTCTTATATTCTTTTTTGTACTGGGTGACCATATCAGCGCTACATATCTCAGTTTTGGCCTTATCAGTGTTTGTAATAATTTCTTAATCATTTCCTTATCCAGGTATTCAAAGGCCATCTATATTGATCTCAACAAATTGTATGTTTCTCCGGCTATTCTATTTATATGTTTATCTGGCGACATGTCTTTGGTGATGATTACTCCTAGGTCTCTATCAGAATTCACTTTCTTTACTTCTTTTCCGTCAATTTTATACTGTCCTGATATCCTATTCTTACTTTTCCCAAATTCAATTGTACTGCACTTCTTGATGTTGAATTCTACCTCCCATCTCTTGCTCCACTCTGAGACTTTGTTCAGATAACTCTGTAATGAGTCACAGTCTATTTCGGAGTTTATTATCTTTGATAACTTTGCGTCATCCGCAAAGCAGTTTAATTTTTAATACCTTCGTCCATGTCATTTACATATATGGCAAACACTGTCGGAGCTAGTACTAACCCCTGCGGGACGCCACTACTAATTTCTTCCCATTTTGAATACTTGTTTCTGATCACTACTCCAATTCAATAGTTTCCATGTATGCCTCCTATTGTTTCCAGTTTAAATAGCAATTTTCTGTGTGGTATCTTATCAAATGCCTTTTGTAGGCCCAGGAAGGCACTGTCAACCCAACCAACCCTTTCTTGCAATGTATCTATCAATCTTGAGTAGAAACAAATCAAATTAGTGGTACATGATCTTTCCTGTCCGATTCCAAATTGCCTCGGGTTCAATATATTATTCTCCTCCAGATATTTTGTCCATCTATGATGATTCTCTCACAAATTTTAGCTATTGTACTCGTTAGGGACACCGGTCTATAATTTGTTGGGTCTTCCTTATTTCCCCTTTTATATATTGACACTATATTGGCATTTTTCCAGTCTCCTGGTAGTTTTCCCTCTTTGAGTGAGCATTCAATTATTTTGTACATTTTTCCTGTTAGTTCGTCTATACATTCCTTTAGTATTCACTTTGCAGCTCCGTTCGGGCCATGTGACTTGTTAACGTCAAGCTTTAATATTTTATTCCTTATATCCTTCTGAGTAATATTCAATTTCTTCATTGGAGGAAATCTTACTTCAATGCTTTGATCACAGTTTTGCAGATTTTTTTTTTTTCTCTTGGGTGAATACAGATTTGAAATGTCTGTTCATAATATCTGCTATTTCTATATCTTTTCTGTATTTTCTGTTACCTTGACATAATTTAAGTATTTCCTGTTTATTTTTTAGTTTGTCGTTTACATATCTATAGAATAATTTGGGTTGATCTTTACATTTGTTTATTATGTCATTTTGATCATTTCTTTTTTCTTCTCTACGTATTTTTACATATTCATTTCTTAGTTTGGTGTATATTTTCCATTTCTCAGGTTTTTTCCTTTTCCATTTTTTCCAGGCTTTATCTCTTCTGTCTTTTGCCTCAATGTACTTCTTGTTTTGTCTAGGTACATACTTATCCACTCCTTCATTATAGATTTCCTTCCAAATTGTCCATTTCTCTTCCACTTTTGTTTCTTAATTATTAAAATTTTCCCAATTTGCTTCTTGAGAGAATTTTCTAAGTTTCCCAAAATCCGTTATGCTATACATTAGTCTTCCTTCTCTGTGTTTTTCGTTAATTTCTATATATGCTTCTTTGTTAATTCTAGTTCTAGTAGTATGTGGTCACTTTTGCCAAGTA
>NC_134802.1:3203608-3216108 GCF_046742065.1 Oratosquilla oratoria | reverse complement strand
TATGTGAGTAACTAGAGCGTTTGTTTCTCGGTGGTGTCTAATGTCTGCTTTGTGTTCCCTGAGTCTGTTGTTAAGTCCTCTGTATGTCTCTCCGTAGTATGCACAGTCGCATCCTTTGCAGGGAATTTTGTAAACGATGCTATTGTCACGGTTCGTCTTGGTTCTGTTTGTGATCAAGTGCCCTATTTTCTTCCCTGTGTCATTTTGGAAAGCATGTGAGAGAGGCCAAAGTTAGGAACCACAAGGTATCGTAAATCTGTCTTCTCTTCACTTTCTTTCCTGTGTCTGATTTTAATGGCTTTCCGTAGTGACGTCCCTAACATGCCCTCTGGGTACCTTAGGTTCCTGAATGCACCGGTTATGTATTCAATTTCTTCTTGTAAATACTCTTCGCTGCATATTCTATGAGCCCTAAGGTAAAATCCAATGATAACCCCTGATTTGGTCTTTTCGTCATGTGCTCTAAAATAGTGGATGAAGTCGTCTTTGTTTGTCGGTTTACGGTAAACCTTGAACCTAGCGCTGTCGTCCGATCTGATGACGACAGTGTCTAGGAAAGGTAGGGAACCGTTGGTCTCTTCCTCTACTGTGAATTTAATTCTTTGGTAGTGAGGTCCACCCCATATATAAAATGCCCACAGCCTGTTTGTACACCATTCCTTTGAAAAAGCACACCTGCGAAACTAGTCAGGAATAAACTCAAGAATAAGACTCCTGTGTTTCCTACTCCGCTTCCGTCAACCTGTCAGAATGTCTCAACACACACACACACACATATGTATATATATACATATATATATATATGTATATATATACATATACATATACATATACATATACATATACATATACATATACATATACATATACATATACATATACATATACACATACATATACATATACATATACATATACATATACATGTACATACATACATACATACATACATACATATACCAAAGGCTTTTTCTCCCTACATGGGGGGGGGTAGCCAAAAAGAAAAAGGTATAGAAACCACTCCCAGCCATTCCATTTCCTATATATTCCACTCCCCTCCACCCTCCTCCTTCCCTCTTATCTTGGCACACACACACACACACACACACACACACACACACACACACACACACACACACACACACACACACACACACACACACACACACACACACACGCTCGCGCGCGCGCGTCGGTCGAAGTGACAGCGAAGTTTGGAACTCCAAGAAAAATTCAAGTTTCATCGATCTCAACAACGAGGGAGTACCTTTGTTGTATTAGTAGGGAAGGGGATAGTCAAAAGCAGAAATATAGATAATAGTAGTTCAATGGAAAGAGTAGATAACTGCTTTTATGGATTTAATGAGGAAGGAGATGACAACCTCCCCCGACTTATAAATCTAGAGGAGAAACTAAAAAAAAATGAACGAAGCATGGGAGGTTAGGTTTAACCAATTGACACTAGTTATCCAAAGAGTTGATAACCTGGAAGAACTAAAGAAGGATAATCAAAACCTAACTAAAGAAATAGAAGAAATAAAAAGATAGTTAAAAGAAGTAAAGGATGAGAATGAGATATTAAAGAATGATAATAAAGAGAATAAAGAATCTATAGCAAAAGAAGTAAAGGGTTGGAGAAAAGTCCAGGAGAACAACAAAATTGTATTTAGAGATATAGTGACACAACAGATGAAAGAAAAAGAAAACTAAGGGCACAGTTATTAAAGTGATGAAAGAGAATGAGAATATATTAAGAGACTTATTGGACAAAAAGAAATGTATAATTATATATGGGGTGGAAGAGAAGCATAATCCAAATAGGACTACAAGAGTAAAAGAGGAGAAGGAAAAAGTAAACATGATATTAGAAGTAGTTCAAGAGGATGGACAAGAAGCAGGGGGATGGGATTAGGAGTCCTGCTACCTGTAGCCCGAAAAGGGGACATTCCTAAAAAATAATAAATAAATAAATAAATAAATAAATAAATAAATAAATAAATAAATAAATAAATAAATAAATAAATAAATAAATAAATAAATAAATAAATAAAAATAAAAAGTAAAGGCATAAGAGGGTCTGGGAGTTTTCCAACCAGTATCCTAAGATTTGGGTCTTTTAATGTGCGTCGATGTGGTACAGATGAGAGTAAAAGGGAAGAGATAGGCAGTATGTTTGCGAGAAGAAAGATGGATATGCTGGCTTTGAGTCAAACTAAAATGGAAGGAAAGGGCGAGTGTGAGTTTGGGAGTGTAGCTGGGAGGTACTCAGGAGTGAAGAGGGGACGAGGGAGAGAAGGGGTGGCTATACTAGTAAGTGAAGAGATAAGTAAGCGGGTAGTGGAGTGGAAGGAGGTTTCATCAAGGTTAATGTGGATGAAGGTGAAGCTGGGAAGGGAGATGTGGATTTTTGTAAGTGCGTATGGGTCTGATAGTGAGAAGAGCGTAGAGGAAAGGGAGGCATTTTGGGTAGATATAAATGAGTGCATAGAGGGATTAGGGAGAAATATCAATGTAGTTGTATTGGGAGACCTTAATGCTAGGGTAGGAAATAAACCAAAAGACGGAGTGATTGGGAAGTATGGAGTTCCAGGTAAAAATCGTAGTGTAGAATTGATGGTGGAGATGTGTCTTGAAAGAGAGTTGATGATAGCAAATACAGTGTTTAGGAAGAAAGTCAAGCATAAGTACACATTGGAGAGAGCGGTGGATGGAAGGGTAGCAGATAGAGCGTTAATGGATTATATAGTGGTGACCAGAAGTATGGTAGGAAGAGTTGAGAATGTACATGTTCTAAGGGGAGAGAGTGGGGGGAATATCGGATCATTATCTGGTGGAAGGTAAATTGAGAGTGGAGAATAGGTGGAGAAAGAGGGAAAGGGCAGAAGGTAGGGAGGTACTTAGAGTGAACTGTTTAAATGAGAAAAAAAATGAGAATGAGAATAAGAAGAAGCTGAAAGGGGAGTGGAGGGGAGTAAAGGATAAAGTAGAACTAGGAGTGGAGGAGGAATGGGGATAGTTTAAGGAGGGAGTCATAAGGTGTGCAAAGATGGCGTGTGGAACAAGGAGGGCGGGAGGAAATAGAAGGAAGGGTAGTGAGTGGTGGGATGAGGAAGCAAAGAAAGGTGTGGAAGAGAAGAAGCAGGCATTCATAGATTGGCGACAAATTAGGACGAGGGAATCGTATGAGAGGTACAAAGTAAAGAGAAGAGAAATTAAGCATAAGATAAAGGAAGCAAAGAGGAGAGTAGATGTGAAATGGGGTAAGAGTATGACAAAAAAATTGAAAGTAATAAAAAGATGCTTTGGAAGGAAATTAAAAGAGAAAGGGGAGGCGAATCAAGTAGAGAAGAAAAAGTAAAAGGTGCAGATGGAGAAACGATAATAGAAGAGAAGGCAGTGAGATGAAGGTGGGTAGAGTATTTTAGTGAGCTGCTAAATGTGAAGGAGGATAGGGAGGGAAAGATAGTTGCAGTGGGAAGCGCTAAGAAACTGAGAGTAATGAGTGAGGAAAATGGAGGAGAAATAGGGAAGGATGATGTGAAGGCAGCTCTCAAGATGATGAGAGCAGGTAAGGCACCTGGATTGGATGAATGCCATGCAGAATGTCTGAAGAAAGGAGGTACAGTTATGGTGAACTGGCTGGAGAGGCTATTTAATGTTTGTAGAAAGAGTAGAGTGCCGGAGGACTGGAGGAGTGCCTGTATAGTTCCGCTTTACAAGGGAAAGGGGAACAAGTGTGAGTGTAGTAGTTTCAGAGGGATCAGCTAGTTGAGTGTAGTTGGAAAGGCTTATGGGAGGGTCTTGATTAAGAGGATTAGGAGAGGAACAGAGGAAGTAATTGGTGAGGAACATTGAGGTTTTAGGACAGGTAGGGGTTTGTGGTGAGACAGGTATGTGAGAAAACTATAGGAAAAGGTAAGGATGTTTTTTGGGCTTTTATGGATCTGGAAAAGGCTTACAATAGGGTAGACAGGAAGGCACTGTGGGAGATACTGCGGATATATGGGATAGGAGGAAAGCTGTTAAGAGCAGTCAAGAGTTTTTACGAGAGTAGTAGAGCTTGTGTTAGGATTAGAAATGGAGAGAGTGAATGGTTTGAGGTAAAGGGGGGACTTCGTCAGGGATGTGTTATGTCGCCCTGGCTGTTCAATCTTTACATGAATGGGGTGGTGCTAGAGGTGAATGTAAGGGTAGTGGGTCAGGGGTTGGAGATGATTAAAGAAAATGGAGGAAAATGGGGAGTGAGCCAGTTATTGTTTGCTTGTAGCAGTATCAGGGCAGGGATTGAGGAAGTTAGTGACAGAGTTTGAGAAGGTGTGTGAAAGAAGGAAGCTGAAGATAAATGTGGGCAAAATTAAGGTGATGAGATGTACAAGGGGAGAGGGTGACAGCAGGATGGAGGTGAGCATTAAGGGTGAAAGACTGAAGGAAGTGGAAAGTTTTTGATACTTGGGTGCGAATGTGGCAGGAAAGGGAGGAGTGGGGGTGGAGGTAGAATGTAGATTGAGAGAAGCGAGTAAATGCCTTGGTGAATTAAAAAGTGTAATGAGAAATAGACATCTGGGAATGAACGCTAAGAAGAGGTTATATGAAGGAGTGATTGTGCCAACAGCACTCTACGGGATAGAAACATGGAACATGAGAGAGGAAGAGAGAAGGAATTTGAATGTGTTTGAGATGAAATGTCTGGGAAGTATGATAGGGGTTACTAGGCTTGATAGAGTGAGAAATGAGGAGGTGAGGAGGTGAGGAGGAGAACAGGGGTGGAAAGGGAGCTGGGAGATGGGGTTGATGAAAGAGTATTAGGATGGTTTGGACACATGGAAAGAATGAGTGAAGAAAGATTAGTAAAAGAAGTGTGGAAGGCAGAGGTGGAAGGAGTGAATATGAGGAGGCGTCCTAGGATGAGGTGGATGAATGGGGTGAAAGGGGCATTACAAAAGAGAGGAATGTTTGTGGAGGAAGGACGAGAGAGGACAGAAGATAGAGGTGAATGGAGAGGGGTTGTGTATGGATGATGCTGTGATGCATGAGGGAAAGTGGGTGGGGGATGGGGGGTGAGGAAGTATGTGTGAGAAAAAAATTGACGCACCCCGAAGGGATTTCTCTCCGTCTTCTCCTTTTCTGCATGGGGGGACGGAGAGGGGGTCACCGAATTTACGAAACGGCCTTGCTGTGAATGTACTGTGTCTTACGACACTGCTTCTGACCCAGGGCAGTGGACAGGATGCAGGGATGACCCATCATCCAGGAGGTGCCAAGATAGCAGGGAGGGAGAAGGGTGGATGAAAGTGGAATATATAGGAAATGGAATGGTGGGAGTGGTTTCTATGCCTTTTTCTTTTTGGCCACCTTCCATGTAGGAGGAAAAAGCCCTTGGTATATGTATGTATGTATTAATGTGTTACGACATTACTAGACAGTGATGTATATATATATATATATATATATATATATATTATATATATATATACATATATATATATATATATATATATATATATATATATGAGTGGAAGGGTGGTGAGCTAAACACAGAGAACAGTTGGAGTTTTATTCACTGACGTTTCGTCCTTACCAGGACATTCTCAAAGTACATACAGTTTCAGAAAATTAACAGCTTATATAATCCATCCTTGCCGTGTTCCCCTCCCTCTACAGTATACTCTCATCCGTCCTCTACCCTTTTTTCATGTGACTCCGACCATGTCACTTCTCCCTCCGTTCTCAATTGTCCTTTTTACCTCCTTGACAATCAGAGTACCTACAGCTCCTGCCAATATTATAAACCCTTCTCTATGGTTGATGCAGGGGTGGGAAGTAATGTAGGCTGCCTCCACTATTTTTCTTTTCTTTTTCTCTAGACCTTTGTGGAGCACCTCTATCTTGTTCCAATCTGGAAGAAGACCACATTGGTCTAAATGAACTACTAGCGAGTTGGAGGTTCTGTGAGCTCTGACGTCATTTTTGTGCTCATATGTCCGTAGCTCCACTGATCTTCCCGTCTCTCCATAATATCCTAACGGACAACCACCACATGGTACATTGTAAATCGCGCCCTTCTCTATATCCTTTTCTGATTTATTTCTATTCTTGACAACTTCTCCTAATTTTTTACCCGTGGAGAAAGCAACGCTCACACCCGCTTTTGTGAGAATATGTCCCAACTCCTCCGCGTACTTCGAGTTGGGGACGGACAAAAACCCCGCCCTGCCTTCTCCGGACCAGTCGTCCTTCTTCCTTCTCATTATTACCGTTGCTTTCTTCCTCAATCTGTGCAGTAGTCCTTCCGAAGGGATTTCTCTCCGTCTTCTCCTTTTCTGCATGGGGGGACGGAGAGGGGGTCACCGAATTTACGAAACGGCCTTGCTGTGAATGTACTGTGTCTTACGACACTGCTTCTGACCCAGGGCAGTGGACAGGATGCAGGGATGACCCATCATCCAGGAGGTGCCAAGATAGCAGGGAGGGAGAAGGGTGGATGAAAGTGGAATATATAGGAAATGGAATGGTGGGAGTGGTTTCTATGCCTTTTTCTTTTTGGCCACCTTCCATGTAGGAGGAAAAAGCCCTTGGTATATGTATGTATGTATTAATGTGTTACGACATTACTAGACAGTGATGTATATATATATATATATATATATATATATATATATATATATATATATATATATATATATATATATATATATATATGAGTGGAAGGGTGGTGAGCTAAACACAGAGAACAGTTGGAGTTTTATTCACTGACGTTTCGTCCTTACCAGGACATTCTCAAAGTACATACAGTTTCAGAAAATTAACAGCTTATATAATCCATCCTTGCCGTGTTCCCCTCCCTCTACAGTATACTCTCATCCGTCCTCTACCCTTTTTTCATGTGACTCCGACCATGTCACTTCTCCCTCCGTTCTCAATTGTCCTTTTTACCTCCTTGACAATCAGAGTACCTACAGCTCCTGCCAATTTTATAAACCCTTCTCTATGGTTGATGCAGGGGTGGGAAGTAATGTAGGCTGCCTCCACTATTTTTCTTTTCTTTTTCTCTAGACCTTTGTGGAGCACCTCTATCTTGTTCCAATCTGGAAGAAGACCACATTGGTCTAAATGAACTACTAGCGAGTTGGAGGTTCTGTGAGCTCTGACGTCATTTTTGTGCTCATATGTCCGTAGCTCCACTGATCTTCCCGTCTCTCCATAATATCCTAACGGACAACCACCACATGGTACATTGTAAATCACGCCCTTCTCTATATCCTTTTCTGATTTATTTCTATTCTTGACAACTTCTCCTAATTTTTTACCCGTGGAGAAAGCAACGCTCACACCCGCTTTTGTGAGAATATGTCCCAACTCCTCCGCGTACTTCGAGTTGGGGACGGACAAAAACCCCGCCCTGCCTTCTCCGGACCAGTCGTCCTTCTTCCTTCTCATTATTACCGTTGCTTTCTTCCTCAATCTGTGCAGTAGTCCTTCCGGGTATCTGAGTTTAGTGAATACTTTGAAAATATATTTTCAAAGGGTTTATAAAATTGGCAGGAGCTGTAGGTACTCTGATTGTCAAGGAGGTAAAAAGGACAATTGAGAACGGAGGGAGAAGTGACATGGTCGGAGTCACATGAGAAAAGGGTAGAGGACGGATGAGAGTATAGAGGGAGGGGAACACGGCAAGGATGGATTATATAAGCTGTTAATTTTCTGAAACTATATGTACTTTGAGAATGTCCTGGTAAGGACGAAACGTCAGTGAATAAAACTCCAACTGTTCTCTGTGTTTAGCTCACCACCCTTCCACTCATATATACATACATATATATATATATATATATATATATATATATACATATATATATGTACAGTATATGCATATGTACTTGTGCTTGTTTTTATATATATATATATATATACATATATATACATATATATGCAGGAAAAACACTGGAAGCGTGTGTTCTTGAAAATGCAAGGTTGACCACGATGAAAAACTATTAAAGCAGAGCGCTTTCGTGTATTCATATCTTCAGTGCAAATAATATATAGTGAAAGATACAAAGGTGCAGAATATATAGGTGGGAAACAAAGGGAACGTGGAGACATCCTGGTGAGATAGGAGAGGTAGTACCCATGGACTAACTGTCCGTCCATGTTTATAGTGGGTGCGGAAATGTCCTACATGTTTACAATTTATACATTTTATAAAAAATAAATAAAAAAAAAAGTTGTTAAGTTTATATTATTATAATTTTTCTTATGAATAATAAATAGTGAAAGGTGCAGAGGTACAGACAATATATTGTGGTCCAACTGTCCGCCTATGCTTACAATGGGTATAAAATGTCTTATATGGTTATAACATACATCTTAGAAATTTCTTAACAAATGAAGTTATCCTACATGATTACAATTTATTCACTTTATAATTTTTTTTTTTTTTTTTACAAATTTGTTTAGTTTATATTATAATTTTCAGTGCAAATAATATATAATGAAAAGGTACAGAGTGGGAGATAGTGTGGACCAACTGTCCTTCATTACAACTTATACATTTTAGAAATTTCTTTACAAATATAATTGTCTAATTTATATAATCCTAGATTAAGGTTTATATTATCATCTTGGGTGGTCTTGATTAAACTGCTTTCGATTACATTTCTTTCGACTATATTGTTACAATAAGTTATCATTTTAGCTTCTTCCCAATTAATAGGGTGGTTAAAAGTACTGAGGTGTTGGAAAATACCACTGGACATATTTCCATCTTTAACACATTTCTTATGTTGTTTGATTCTAACTTCGAGGTCTTTTGCTGTTTGACCGATGTAGTACTGGTTACATGATTTACAGGGGATTTTGTATATACAACCTTTGGGACAGTTTTTTGAATTGTTGATGAGGTATCTTTTAACAGTGTTACTATTCTTAAAGGCTACATTAACATTGAATATATATATATATATATATATATATATATATATATATATATATATATATATATATATATGTACGTATATATACACTGTATATATATATATACATATATACATATATATATATATACATATGTATATACATATATATATATGTATACATATATATATATATATATATATATATATACACATATATGTACATATATATACATATATATATATATATATATATATACATATATATACATATATATATGTATATACATATGAATATATATATATATATATACATGTATATATACATACATATATATATACATACACACATATATATATATATATATATATATATATATAAATATAGGAGGAGTAGAGGGAAACACACAAGTAGAACAGGAGATTTATTCCTTGACTAGTTTCGCACAGTGATGCTTCTTCAGAAAGAATGGTTTGCATTACAGAATAACTGGTATTAAATACAAAAAATATTAGGAGAAAGAGGGTATAAGGGAAGGTCACTTCCTATTCATGGTGGCACGAAATCGTGCGGGTTGGTCGGACTGGCGCTCCGTGTGGTGCTACGAGTGAACAGATGTCCTGTTGTTTTCCACTCAGTTGCTGCATGTAGTGCTGTTATCTTTGATAATTTAATATCTCCTATTCTATTATTTGTGCATTTATTTGTGGCTATGTATATGGCTTCTACCATTTTCCTCTGTTTCTTACTGAGGTTGTTGTGTAATACATCAGCTTCATCCCATTTTGGTAGGTGCCCTTTTTCATCTATATGGTGCACGAACGCGCTGGTTTCACGGTGGTGACGGACATCGGCTCTGTGTTCTTTGAGTCTTGTTGGCAAACTCCTATATGTTTCTCCAATATAAACATTATCACAACCTGAGCAAGGGATTCTATAAACTAAACTGTTGGTATTAATATTTTCCATCTTTGGTTTTATGATGTCCCCGATTTTCTTTCCTGCGTCACATGAGAAACGGATGTTAGAGTGTCTTAATTCTTTACTTAGTGCGCAGGCCAAATCAGAAGTGGGAACTACTACGTAGTTAATGTTTTTAATGTTTTTTTCCTCCTTGTTATTCCTCTCCCTTACAGCTTTGGCCTTCTTCAAGGTGGACGAGAGAAGACCGGTAGGGAAGCCAAGTTTTCTGAAAGTTTCGGTGACATGATGTAATTCGTCATGGAGGAATTCAGGGCTGCATATTCTGAGTGCTCGGAGAAAGAAGCCCATGACTACGCCGGTCTTGGTCTTTTGGTCGTGAGCACTGAAAAAACTAATATAGTCATCTTTGTGGGTGGGTTTCCTATACACTTTGAATTTGACAGTGCTATTTTCTCTAATGATAACTGTATCTAGGAACGGTAGGGACCCATTAACCTCGTGTTCTACTGTTAGTTGGATCCTGGGATGGACTTGGTTGAGTTGTGAGAGGATGTCATCAATGTTGGTGTCTTTGGGGAGAACGAGAAGACAGTCATCTACGTACCTGTACCATTTGCTGTTATTTGGGATTATCTTAATATATTCTTCTTGTTCAAGTGTCTCCATAAAGAGGCATGCGGCTACTGCACTTAGAGGGGATCCCATAGGCAAACCTTCGTGTTGGTAAAAAGTTTTCCCGTTGAAGGAAACAGACGCACACTTGAAGCACATTTCAATTAGTTTTATATAGTCTCTCTTATTAATAGGAAGGTCGTCCGCGTTGATGTGTGTCAAGACTTTCTTGATAGCAGAGATGGCATTTTGTATTAAGACATTAGTAAATAAACTTTTAACATCATAACTTACCAGTACTTTGTCTTTGAAATCTATTTCCTTTAATCTATTTAATAAGTCGGACGAGTTTTTAAGGTGTGCCTCACTGATTTTACCAAGTGATGAAGATAGTGGTTTAGCAAGATGTTTAGCTAACCTATGGGGCGCGCTGCCAATACCGGAGGTAATGGGTCTGAGGGGAATCTCAGGCTTGTGTGTCTTAGGGAGACCTCTCATGGATGGTATTCTTGGATTTTCCTCAAGAAGGTGTAATAGGCGTTTTCCTTTCTCTGTTCTTCTGAGTAATTTCAACAAGGAAGCAAGGAAATTACTCAGAAGAACAGAGAAAGGAAAACGCCTATTACACCTTCTTGAGGAAAATCCAAGAATACCATCCATGAGAGGTCTCCCTAAGACACACAAGCCTGAGATTCCCCTCAGACCCATTACCTCCGGTATTGGCAGCGCGCCCCATAGGTTAGCTAAACATCTTGCTAAACCACTATCTTCATCACTTGGTAAAATCAGTGAGGCACACCTTAAAAACTCGTCCGACTTATTAAATAGATTAAAGGAAATAGATTTCAAAGACAAAGTACTGGTAAGTTATGATGTTAAAAGTTTATTTACTAATGTCTTAATACAAAATGCCATCTCTGCTATCAAGAAAGTCTTGACACACATCAACGCGGACGACCTTCCTATTAATAAGAGAGACTATATAAAACTAATTGAAATGTGCTTCAAGTGTGCGTCTGTTTCCTTCAACGGGAAAACTTTTTACCAACACGAAGGTTTGCCTATGGGATCCCCTCTAAGTGCAGTAGCCGCATGCCTCTTTATGGAGACACTTGAACAAGAAGAATATATTAAGATAATCCCAAATAACAGCAAATGGTACAGGTACGTAGATGACTGTCTTCTCGTTCTCCCCAAAGACACCAACATTGATGACATCCTCTCACAACTCAACCAAGTCCATCCCAGGATCCAACTAACAGTAGAACACGAGGTTAATGGGTCCCTACCGTTCCTAGATACAGTTATCATTAGAGAAAATAGCACTGTCAAATTCAAAGTGTATAGGAAACCCACCCACAAAGATGACTATATTAGTTTTTTCAGTGCTCACGACCAAAAGACCAAGACCGGCGTAGTCATGGGCTTCTTTCTCCGAGCACTCAGAATATGCAGCCCTGAATTCCTCCATGACGAATTACATCATGTCACCGAAACTTTCAGAAAACTTGGCTTCCCTACCGGTCTTCTCTCGTCCACCTTGAAGAAGGCCAAAGCTGTAAGGGAGAGGAATAACAAGGAGGAAAAAAACATTAAAAACATTAACTACGTAGTAGTTCCCACTTCTGATTTGGCCTGCGCACTAAGTAAAGAATTAAGACACTCTAACATCCGTTTCTCATGTGACGCAGGAAAGAAAATCGGGGACATCATAAAACCAAAGATGGAAAATATTAATACCAACAGTTTAGTTTATAGAATCCCTTGCTCAGGTTGTGATAATGTTTATATTGGAGAAACATATAGGAGTTTGCCAACAAGACTCAAAGAACACAGAGCCGATGTCCGTCACCACCGTGAAACCAGCGCGTTCGTGCACCATATAGATGAAAAAGGGCACCTACCAAAATGGGATGAAGCTGATGTATTACACAACAACCTCAGTAAGAAACAGAGGAAAATGGTAGAAGCCATATACATAGCCACAAATAAATGCACAAATAATAGAATAAGAGATATTAAATTATCAAAGATAACAGCACTACATGCAGCAA
>NC_134802.1:3168608-3186108 GCF_046742065.1 Oratosquilla oratoria | reverse complement strand
CTCCTTCATTATAGATTTCCATCAGAATCATCCATTTTTCTTCCACTTGTGTTTCTTCTTTATAGAGTTTTCCCCAATTCGCTCTTTAAAAAAAAACATAATAATAATAATAAATGTCTCAAAATTCGTTTTACTATATATCAAACTTCCTTTTCTGTATTTCTAATTTCTCTCTATATATATTTCCTCCTTTTAGTTTTAACTCAAATAATATGTGGTCACTCTTCCCAATTGGTGTCTTGCATTTCATTTTATCCACAATTTCAATTTCTGACGTAAATAATAAATCTAGTCTCGACGGTTCTTCGTTATTTCTATATCTGGTACTTTCTTTTACCCACTGTGTCATGTCAAGTAATACAATTCCACATAGATCCTCTCCACCTTTCAATGTCATCTCTTCCCAATAGGTTTCTTTGCAGTTAACTTTTTCCCCTAAATACCACGTTACCTCCACCCTTCAGCATCTATTTAATGAAAGCCTAGTATCTCCTAATATTTTAGAATAATCTCTGTTTCCAAGACCCCGCTTTTTGGGGACACATAAACCACCACAACCTTTCAACTTTTCATGTCACTATCTTCAACTCTTATTGTAATCATTTCCACCCTGTTCTCTCTATTTGTATCTTTCGTCACATTTAAGTTTTTCTTAGTCAAAAACATACCTCCTCCACCCTGTTTTCCTCTTTATATTTAAGCCAATGATTATATAATCCATGACCAATAGTGGTAATAGTGAACCCCATAATTTTGTCTCCACAATTCCCATTATATCTGGTTTTTCTTCTGATAGGTAATAATTTAGTTCATTTAATCCTAAGATTAATCCATCTATATTAGTATAAGCCACTTTTAATTTTCTACTGTTTCCATCTCATTCTCTGTTCCTTTCCATTTTTTTTTTTTTATGTCATTTTCTGTCTCATTTCTAATTACCGTACTGCCTTCTGCCTGCTCCGGCGAATGCTATTTATCATTAGAAGGTAGATTTTTACTTGATGCTCTAGTTAAGTGTATTTGGCTTATCTTATCTACAAAACCTACCAATATTTTTCGTAAATATAATTAACAAAGTTAATAGAATTCTTCTTTCTAGTGGTAGAAAGGGATTGCCAAGGCTGGCGATTTTCTAATGTCCGTACTTTTAAGCCTTCCGCCAGCTCCGGCGAGTGCTATTTACCATTAGAAATAAGAGTTTTACTTGATGTTCTAGTTAAGTGTATTTGACTTATCAGCTTATCTACAAAACCTACCAATATTTCCGTATAGTTAACAAAGTTAATACTGTAGAATTATTCTTTCTAATGGTAGAAAGTGAGCGCCAGGACTGGCGAAAAGGTTTAAAAGTATGGCCCTAACACTCCACTAGAACTTGTTTTCTCGGTCTCCGTTCTTTTCTCGTTTTTCTTTTCTTTTATTTTTTCTTTAGCTTTGCTTCTCAATGTCTTTTCTCTTTCTATTTCCTCATTATTCATGTCTCTTTTTATCCATATACCTTTATAGTGTTCACTTTTTGCCAGCCTTCTTGTTTTTGCTAGTATTTCTTCTGCTGCCATTTGTGACCTTAATTTGATCTTTTGGTGTAGATTTCCTCCTTCTGCATATTTTCTCATTCTATGCACTTCATCTTGCTCTTCGTCATGTCCTACTTTTAGATTTTTTTCCCCAATTCTTTTACTTCTTTATCTATAACGGACCTAATTGGGTTGTGTTTTCCTTTAGACCATATACTACTATACACTTCTTTTTGTCCACTGTATCTCTTACCAAATTTTATTTTTCTTTAATTACTTTAATGACTGTAGCTTTAGCATTCTCCTGCATTTGTTGGTGAACAATTTCCTTAAAAGCTATCTTATCGTATTTTTTTTATATCTTCTTGCATTCTTTCCTGAGCTGTTGTAAATCTTCCTCTCCTATATTTCTTCCAGTTTTCTCAGTCATTACCTTTATTTGTTCATTTACCTCCTTTCTAGAATCGAACTATTAGTGGTATCATTATTATTCAACCTCTCATTATTATATTTTACTTCGGCCAGTTTTCTTTTTAATGCACTTACCTTCTTATCTATTTCAACATCTGGTTTCTTTAAGCCACTTCCTTATTTATTTCAAGATTAATTTTCTTTAGATAATTAATCTCTTGCTTCCATGATTCCCTCATAAATCTCATATCACCCTCTATGTCAATAATTCTACTCAAATTTCTTCTATTGTACATTGTAAATCCAGAAAAAGACCCTTCTTCATCACTCTCTGAAAGTCCTTTTGAACCTAACGGATATCTAAAGTTCATGTTTACATTTTTTGTTTCACTACTGCGCCGGTAGAGGACTCTAAGCTCATGTCTGCTAGTGACCTCAGCTCAGTCTGCTCGTGACCTCAGCTCAGTCTGCTCGTGACCTCAGCTAGAGAGCTCGTTTTTCTGCACAGACACCAGCTAGCGAATACCTGTGAAATCTATGTCTCCGAATAGTGTTAAGTGATTGTGTTGTGTTTTTGTAATTGTATACGTATAGCGCGATACAGTTACAGATATAGATAAAGTGCCGTTTTCTATTTAAATTCAAAACAGTTTTCTGTTACTGTACTCTAAAGGTAGGAGAAATAGTATAAGGTAAGCAGAGTAAGCTTCGCGTATTTAGTTTATTAGAGACCGTTTTTTTTTTTTTTTTGTCGTTGATTTGTATTTTACTCTGCCGTTTTTATTGCTAAAGGAGGAGCGAAATGGCTTGTAAAGGTTGCGTGTACCTAGAGGTCCGTCTCAGGATGTGTGAGGTGAAAATTCGTCTTCTCAGGAGTACGCTCCGTGAGAAGAGTGAACCCTCCCCACAACCCAAAGAGCGTTCCACTTCTTCCCCTACTGTCACTGCCGTGAGGGAGTGGCGCTCCGCGGGGTCCCGTTTGTCGAGCCCGCGTTCGGTAGACGTGTGCCCTGTAGAGCAACCGCTGGCTCTAGCCAATCGTTTTGCTCTATTGGAGGATGAAGTGGGTGAAAACCAGGAGTTCTTGGTGGTGGGGGACTCCATGGTGCGAGACTATGACGACATCCTGCAGCGGAAGACTAAGCGACGTTGCAAGCTTGTATGTCAACCGGGCCGTGGGATCACCGATTGTACCCAGTCCATTAGGGAACAAGGACGGAAGAACACGGTTACGATTGTTCATACGGGAAGTAACGATGTAGGTAGGGTGAGATCAGAGGAACTTGTTCGGAATTACAAGGTCCTCCTTCAGGAGATGAAGGAACGTGGGAGCCGTCACGTAGTCTATGGGATCCTCCCGAGGATCTACGCAGGCTCGTGTTGGAACAGTAGAGCCATAGGGATCAATGATAGGATATCGCAGTTATGTACACAATTGGGATACCACTTTCTTGATCCTTGGTATCGCTTTTCTAGGCGCCATGACCTTTACGCTTCTGATGGGATCCACCTTACCCGCAGAGGCAAAGATGTTCTTACAAACCTCATTGTGGGAGTTTGTAATGAACTAGCTCCTTTTTTAGGGTAGAAGCCCAAAGGGAAGGGGAAATAGAATATACATGGGAAAACAGTGTAGAGTATAGCATTAATGTAGAACAATGTGCCAGTATAGGACAAAATATAATTTTAGGATATAATGTCGGTAGAGAACGAAATGTTACATTAGGATGTAATGTCATAGGACAAAATGTCGCAATGGGATGTAATGACAGTGGAGGACAAAAGATCACGATGGGAAGTAATGATAGTGAAGGACAAAATATCACGATAGGATGTAATGATAATGGAGGAGAAAATATCACGGTAGGATATAATGTCAGTGGAGGACAAAATATAATTTTAGGAAGGGATACCGGACAAAATGTCAATGAAGGCCAAAATATCATGATGGGATGTAATGACAGTGGAAGACAAAAGATCACGATGGGATGTAATTATAGTGGAGGAAACAATATCACGGTAGGATATAATGTCACTGGAGGACAAAATATAATTTTAGGAAGGGATGCCGGACATAATGTCAATGAACGACGGGAGGCCGGCGTAAATCACGGTGACATAGGGGGACAAAATGTACAAAAGAGATCGGATGACCGTAATCGACCAGATGTCCGTAATGGGGGAAGTGTTAATTTTGATGGGAGAAATGTTAATGAGGCATTGAATGTCAATGAAGGACCAAATAATAATATAGAGCAAGGTATAAATAAAAAAACTAATTATAATGTAGGACATGATATTGACACTCAAAATGTGTCAAAAAGAAATAATCACGAGTTTCTTAAAACCATGTACTTTAATGCTCGTAGTATTAGGAACAAATTTCAAGAAATACAGGCGTATGTCAAAAGCGAAAATCTCGATATGATAGGAATAACTGAGACATGGTTAAATGGTACAGAGTTCGAAGTTGAATTTAATATTGCGGGATTTAAACACTTTCATCAGGATAGAAACCACAAGAAAGGTGGGAGTGTTCTGTTGTACGTTAAAAACAATGTTCATGCTTGTGTTTTAGAGAAAGTGAAACAGGATGCAATGATAGTTTTGGATTGAGTTAACCCAAACAAATGGACAAAAAATGAATATAGGTGTAATATATAGGCCAAAGACATTATCATTAGCAGACGACAAACTGTTATTTCAAGAACTGTCTAGTTTCTGCAACCGGGATTTATTGATAATGGGTGATTTCAATTTTACTGACATTGATTGGATGACCCTTGAACATGGCCATATAGGTAGTCGCTTGATAGATTTTCTTGGTGACAATTACTTAATTCAGCATATAAAAGAGCCCACAATATATGGAAACTCACTCGATCTATTGATCACTAGCCGCGAAAGCATGGTAACTGATGTAGAAGTCGGTGAATCTGTTGCAAATAGCGATCACAACTTAGTTAGATTCAAACTCCTAATTTTTTTTAGAATAGATACTTGTGTTTCTAAAATACCCGATTTCAGTAAAGCTCAGTTCATAGGACTATGTCAGGAGCTTCAGCTTACAGATTGGGAGGCAAAATTAAACGAAAGACCTGTAGATCAGATGTGGGAAATATTTCAAAATACGCTCACTAAGATGATTCAAACTTACATTCCTTTTAAGGACAGACGTCCCCCAAATCAGGCTCGCCCAAAGTGGCTCGACAAAGAAACTTAAAAAAGTATTGCTAAAAAGAGACAGGCTTATAAGAAATATAAGTGCTCGGGTGCATCTAATGACTATGAAAGTTATGTATCAATACAGAGAGATTTAAAAAAGACAATAAAAAGAAAACGACAAAACGAAATGAACATCGCTGATAAATCCAAAGAGAATCCCAAAGAATTCTATAGTTACATTAGAGATAAAAAGGTTGTTAGGAATCACATTGGTCCACTATTATCTGCTGACGGTCAACTTGAATATTCAAATGAAGGAATGTGTAATATCTTAAACAATTATTTTAGCTCGGTATTCGTAAACGAAACACCTCAAAGTGAACTCCAAACTGAAACCTGTGAAAAGTCTAGGGTAAACTTACTCACTACGGTAAATATAACAAAAGAAAAAATTAAAAGGTGTATAGACAAACTCAAAGTTAATAAAACACCAGGGCCTGACGGTTGGCATCCAAGAATCTTAAAGGAAATGAAAAATGAGATTGTTGTTCCATTAGAAATTATTTTCAAGAAATCCATCATATCCGGAGATGTCCCAAGAGAATGGATGCAAGCTAACGTTTCTCCCATATTCAAAAAAGGTGACAAAAAGAAACCAAATAACTATAGGCCTATAAGTCTGACTTCAATCGTAGGAAAAATGATTGAAAATATCAACAGAGATGCTATCGGACATCATTTAGAAAGTAACCGTTTGATAAATGATAGCCAGCATAGTTTCAGACGGAAACGTTCTTGCGTGACTAACTTACTCGAATTCTACAATACAGTTATCTCGAATTATGACAAAAGAAACAATATAGATTTAATATATCTAGACTTTGCAAAAGCTTTTGATACCGTCCCACACGAAAGACTAATTACTAAATTAGCTTTACACGGAATAAGTGGTAGCCTATTAGGTTGGACTAGTAATTGGTTGAATGGTTGAAAACAGAGAGTTGTTTTAAATGGAAAAACTTCTGGATGGAAAATTTTTACAAGTGGAGTTCCTCAGTGTCCGTTCTTGGGCCACCTCTTTTCATAGTATATGTAAATGATATAGACCATGGACTAAAATCTACTGTTTCCAAATTTGCTGATGATACAAAAATGTGCGGAATGGTAAATGATCACTTAAACCAATTAGATATTCAAGAAGAATTAGATAAATTACAGCAATGGTCTGAAAAGTGGCTAATGAAATTTAACACAAGTAAATGCAAGGTAATGCACATATTTAAAAATAACAGTAAGTACGATTACAAGTTATTTGGAAATTCGTTAACAAAAGTGGATAGTGAAACAGATCTCGGCGTAATTAAATTATCAGTAACGACCTCAAATCATCCAAGCAGTGTATTTCAGCCTCTGAGAAAGCAAATAAGATTCTGGGACTGATTGTGCGATCTTTTGATTTCAAAAGTCCAACACTCATTAACAAGCTATATAAATCGTTAGTTCGTCCACATTTGGAATATGCTGTTTCCGTATGGTCACCGAATCTCATTAAAGACATTGACAGACTGGAAAAAGTACAACGGCGAGCCACAAAACTGATTCCAAATATAAAAAATAAGTCATACGAAAATCGACTAAAACATATGAATCTATTATTCCTAAAAAAAAACGTAGACTCAGAGGCGACTTGATACAGGTCTTTAAAATACTAAAGGGAATTGACAACATCAAAAGTGACCAAATTTTCACATTGAATGAGAATCAGACAAGAAACAAAGGTCTCAAAGTGTCCAGAAATAGATTCAATTTGGAAGTAGGTAGAAACAACTTTGCCAACCGTGTAGTTAATGAATGGAATAAACTTCCTGCACAGGTAGTGCAATGTAGTTCAGTTCGAAGCTTTGAGAATCATTTAGATAAACACCTAAGCAAGATGCTGTAATGATTATAATATATTTTATATTATTTGTTTCTGTTTTGTTACCATTTGTCTGTTTGATATTCATTTATTATTAGTTATATGTCAATTTATTATTATTTACTATTTACCTGTTTGTTTATTCTTTAACTATACCTATGCATTTATTTATGTATTTTATTTGTTATTTACATTATTATAGTTCTTATTAATTATTTTATTATTATTATGATTTTTTCGCATCCGACCTACATATGGACCAAAAGGTCTCCTGTCGGCATGCTCCGCCTTTGTAAATCCTTTGTATGTTTACGCTTCGCTTCACTGCTTCGCCACTAGGGGTCTTCTCTGGCATGTTTTCATTTGCTTCCATTTTTCTTCAATACTCACTATTTCCACTGTAATTAAACCATATCGGGCATCCACGACCATTTCCCTTCTCATTCAACCCAACCTAGGTATCCTGCTATTGTAGTACTGTTAAGACGTTCCATTTCTCGGGAGTTCTCATTTTTACGTGTTGTCAGTCTGACCGTTCGTGTGTGTGTCCTGACCGTTCATGTGTGCGTGTGTGTGTGTGTCTGTGTGTGTGTGTGTGTGCGTGTGTGTGTGTGCGTGTGTGTGTGTGTCTTTGTGTGTGTGTGTGTGCGTGTGTGTGTGTGTGTGTGTGTGTGTGTGTGTGTGTGTGTGTGTGTGTGTGTGTGTGTGTGTGTGTGTGTGTGTGTGTGTGTGTGTGTGTGTGTGTGTGTGTGTGTGTGTGTGTGTGTGTGTGTGTGTGTGTGTGTGTGTGTGTGTGTGTATTTGTGTGTATGTATGTGTGTGTGTGTGTGTGTGTGTATGTGTGTGTGTGTGTGTGTGTGAGTGTGTGTGTGTGTGTGTGTGTGTGTGTGTGTGTGTGTGTGTGTGTGTGTGTGTGTGTGTGTGTGTGTGTGTATTTGTGTGTGTGTGTGTGTGTGTGTGTGTGTGTGTGTGTGTGTGTGTGTGTATGTGTGTGTGCGTGTGTGTTCATGTGTGTGTGTGCGTGTGTGTGTGTGTGCGTGTGTGTGTGTGTGTGTGTGTATGTGTGTGTGCTTGAATCCAGGTAAAAAGTCATAGGTAATAAAGTCGCAAGAAAAGAAAACACAGTAACAAAATCAAGGGAAAAAATAGTTGGGACAGTGTTAGCACTGTATCTGCGTCTTTCTTTAACAGAAAAACTAATGAGGGAAGAGGGGGCTCACCAAGTATAATGAATAACGAATTAGTTTCTTTAGATTTGGTTACTATAGAATTTAGTGGGAATAATTCAACTGAGATGTTTTTGTACATGAACCCTTTGGCCGCTAATTAGGGCAAATAATTATTCCCCTGTGATGCCCATTTTCTTTCCTCCCGCCTCCCCCTTTCAATTTTTTTTCAAATGTCCATCATGTGATGTCCTTCGGTAATAAGTGTCCGAATTGTTCAAATATGGCATTAATATCTATGTATAGTACAAACTGAGATTTTCGTGGATCTTGGATTTTTTTTTCTTCTTTTTTTCGAAAAGTTCCATGAGACAATGCATGGACTTAGTACGGTAAATTCAATGGATGAAGCAGTAAAGAATTTTCCAGTTCCAACCAATGTAGACAAGGTTAGGAGCTTATTGGGATTGATTATAGAAAATTTATTCAACGATATGCTGACATTGCTAATCCATTAAGTTCTTTGTTGAGGAAGGACTCAAAGTTCATGTGGGGACCTGTACAACAGCAAGCTTTTGACAAGTTGAAAGATAAACTCACGAGTTCCCCAGTTGTAATATTTCCAGACTATGATAAAGAATTCATTCTTTGTATTGATCCATCTGACATAGGGTTAGAAGGTATACCTATGCAAGAGAGAAATGGAACTTTGAAACCAATAGCTTACACATCAAGACTTTATGATAGCGCAGAGAAAAAGTGCTCTATAAAAGAAAGAAAAATATTAGTAGTGATATATTCATTAGAAAGATTTAGATATATGATACTGGGATATCCAATCAGAGTGTGGACTGATCATACAGCTATTCTGAACTTATTTAAGCATAAGAATCTTAGGGGCCGAATCGCTAGATGGTTTGTAGTACTTCAGTACTATAAAGTTTAATTTGAATATATTCCGGGTAGAAAGAATGTTGCGGCACATGCTCTTTCTCGAAACATTAGCCAACCAATGACAGGGCTGATTAATTTTGTTAGTAGTATAGATGAGTTAGTAACCTTAAATGAGGAAATACTAATAAGAGAACAGAGGGATGATAAGACATGTGACTCATTAGCCAAGTATTTGATGAACCCAAGAGGAAATCCTCCAAAACTACCAAAAGTGTACAAGATAGAGGAATTTTATTTGACTAATGGACTTTTGAATAGAAAAACAGTTGTAAGTGGAAAAGATATTTCTTGAAGTCCAGTAAATCAGTTGGTAATACCACAAACTCTTGTAAAAGAGATATTGAAGTTACTTCATGATAGTGATTGTAGTTCACATCCAGGGAAAGATAAAACTTATAGACAAGCACAACTTAAATTCTTTTGGCCAGGTATGAAGAAAGATATATGAGGCACGCCGCTGCAGAAGGTACTAAGCGCCAACTTCATTATTCGCCAGAAAACGAGGTTTAAGTCTTGGAATGTTTCGGAAAGGGTTAGCAGCTGTACAATAGAGCTAGAGTAAAGTTATATACACCAAATGAAAGCCCTGAAACACACAAATAACATGTATTAAAGCAGAGGAAACCACAAATCATCATCTGTAAACAAATAAATAAGAAATAATTAAGGGTACGTAATTTTCTAGTCTGTACTCACCTATGCTGAATGATTTTGGTGTCTTGGTATCTTGCACTTCTTTCCTCATACAATATTGAGGTAACACTAACTTTCACTGTCTTTATACACACGTTTCCTCCTCCCTCCTCTCCCCACCCCTCTATGCCTTTAAGACTAGTACTTCAAAGATCAGACCATATGTTGTGATCTTACACACACACACACACACACACACACACACACACACACACACACACACACACACACACACACACACACACACACACACACACACCGTTCTGCCTGTCTTATCCTCCCACCGGGTCACCGAGGAGTCGCTAAGGAAAACGTACCGTTGTAAACAATGGGATTTTGTACCTTACAGGATGGTGCAAGAAGGGTACTATCTTCACCATAATGTAGATCGAAACCGGGAGCAGCTGATGAGAAAAAAACCACGCAATTTTTCCCTCTGTGGCGCTTAGTACCCTTCTGCCGCAGCGCGCCTCATATATATATATATATTTTATATATTAAGGAAAAAGGAAATACACCAAAATCTGCTTCTATGTTTACCTATCCCATTCCACAGAAACCTTGGGAAAGAGTTCACATAGATACATTGGAGTTACCTATGTCTGAGAATGGATATAAATGTATATTTGTTGCCATTGATTATTTTTCAAGATTTTGTATTTTATAACCCACTCCAAATAAGAAAGCTGAAACTATTGCTTAACTAATCTATGATCAGATAATCTGTAATTTCACTACACATAAAATCTTAGTTTCAGATAATGGAACTGAATTCAATAACAAAATATTGGAAAATTTATGTAGTTTATTTAAGATCAAGTAAGTAAATATCTTAGTAAATCATCCACGAAGTAATGGAGTTGTAGAGAGGTTAAATAAGAAAATTATTACATGTCTTAGAAGTATGATAAGTCCTCATAGTATATATTGGGATACTTAGAGTCCTTGTGCTAAATATACTCTTAACAACCAAATTAACATAGTAACAGGTGTTACACCTCATTTTAATATTTTTTGGGGAAGACAAAAATTCCATATGAAATCTTGATTGCAGAGCAGAAACCTGTGTATAATATAAAAAATTATATCTCAAATAGGATGAATACGTTTCAAAGTATTCACCAAAGAGTTAGAGAACATATGCAGAAGTATTCACAAGAGATGAAAAAGCAACAACACAAAATAGTACATAAACTAGAATAAAAAATAGGAGATTTAGTCATGATCAAACTACATTCACCCTATAATTAACTTTCACCAAGGTACTCAGGTCCTTATATGGTAATTAATTCTGCAGATCGAAATAAATACAAGATCTCACACTTAGAAACTAGGGAAGAATTGATAGGCCATTTAGATGATATGAAGAAGGTTAGGTTACAGTTCTACGAAGATAACTGCTGTGATACCCTATGTATCAATTTTAATTAACCGGAAGAGTATAGGGAATATTTTAATAAAATAATATGTGAACTGAATATTAATCTTCATGTATTTTACAGATATAATATTTTTTTATCAAATGTATGTATTTGTGATGGGAGACCTAAACTACTGGAACTTGGTGTCAAGCAGAGACATGAAGACCTTGGACCTCCTGTGGTTAGACTTGGAACCTTGTCATTACTTAAGGGCAATTCAGATAAGTATTGAAAAATTATTTTGTAAAGCGTTAAAAGTGTGCTTTTGGAAAAAAAATTATTGTGTTAAACAAATATTTCAAATTCAAGAAGAGACATTTTACAATACTTTTGTAACTTTTATTGCATAATGCTCAACATCTATGAAATGATGATAACAATCTCCATTGAAAGTTAATGTTCTTAATCAAAGTAATGAGTTTTGCAAATTTAACATTTCATTATATCTGTGTTGCAAATCATTTTGGGCTATGCTTTGTTATTCTGACATGTATGCTATTCACCATTTTTCCGCTTGAATTATTATTGACATTTATACATTTTGGAGGGGTTGCTTAGTCCTTTAACATGTATGTTGGACATGTTTTACTGATACCATTTTACCAGTTTATGCAAGGGTAATCTAAATAATTAGCTTCTTATATATGATTATTTCCAAGTATATATTAGCGAGCCCTGTAAGAGGGTAGTAGAAATAATTGGTTGGGACGACCAAGGGTAGCTGGCGAGCCCTGTAAGAGGCTGGTAGATTGAGGTAGACAAGTAGGTAGATAGAGGGATAGGTGGCGAGAAATTTATTTTACGAATTGGATGTTTTAAAACAATGGCCGAGAGGAAGTTGCTGAGTTGCATAACATGGCTCACCGCCTAAAGTTTGTAAACGCCAGCTAGGGTATCGATATTTGCGCTGATGTGACGAAATATAAACACTAAGCCATTTCCCTTCGTGATAAAAGTGCTCGTGTAAGCAGTATTGCTTGAGACAGTATAACAGCCTTTCTGATTGGAGAAAGGGTGGAGGAGGAGAGAAATTATCGGTGCACAAGGGGACAAGTGTGAATTTAGTAGTTTCGGAGGGATTAGCTTGTTCAGTGTAGTTGGGAAGGCTTATGGGAGGGTTTTGTTTGAGAGGATTAGGAGAGGAACAGAGGGAGTAATTGGTGAGGAACAGTGTGGGTTTAGGACAGGTAAAGATTGCGTAGATCAGATTTTTGTGGTAAGACAGATATGTGAAAAAGGTATAGGAAAAGGTAAGGATGTTTTTTGGACTTTTATGGATCTGGAAAAGGCTTATGACAGGTTAGACAGGAAAGCACTGTGGGAGGTATTGCATATATACGAGATAGGAGGAAAACTTTTAGGAGCTGTCAAGAGTTTTTACGAGAGCAGTAGAGCGTGTGTCAAGATTAGAAAGGGAGAGAGTGAGTGGTTCGAGGTAAAGGTGGGACTTCGTTAGGGATGTGTTATGTCACCCTGGCTGTTCAACTTATACATGGATGGGGTGGTGCGACAGGTAAATGCAAGGGTGGTGGGTCAGGGATTGGAGATGGTTAAAAAAAAAAGAAATGGAGAAAAGTGGGAGGTGAGCCAGTTGTTGTTTGCGGACGACACTGCGCTTGTAGCAGGATCAAAGGAGGGATTGAGGAAGTTAGTGATAGTTTGGGAAAGTGAATGAAAGAAGGAAGTTGAAGATAAATATGGGTAAAAGTAATGTGATGAGATGCACAAGGGGAGAAAGTGGCAGCAGACTGGAAGTGAGTATCAAGGGAGAGAGACTGGAGGAAGTGGATAGTTTTAAATGCTTGGTTTTGAATGTGGTGGGAAAGGGAGGAGTGGAGGTGGAGGTAGAATGTAGATTAAGAGATGCGAGTAAATGCCTTGGTGGATTAAAATGTGTAATGAGAAATAGACATTTGAGAATAGATGCTAAGAGGAGAATAGATGAAGGAGTGATTGTTCCGACAGCAATGTATGGGGCAGAAACATGGAACATAAGAGAGGAAGAGAGAAGGTGTTTAACGTGTTTGAGATGAGGTGTCTGAGATGTATGGTAGGGGTTACTAGGCTAGATAGCGTGATAAATGAGGAGGTGAAAAGGAGAACGGGGGTGGTAAAGGAGCTGGGAGATAGGGTTGATGAAAGAGTATTGGGATGGTTTGAACACATGGAAAGAATGAGTGAAGAAAGACTAATAAAAGAGGTGTGGAAGGTAGATGTGGAAGGAGTGGACATGAGGGGGCGACTTAGGATGAGATGGATGGATGGATGGGGTAAAAGGGGCTTTGGGGAAGAGGGGGATGTCTGTGAGGGAAGGACAGGAGAGGACAGAAGACAGGGGTGAATGGAGAATGGTTGTATATGGATGATGTTGTGATGCATGAGGTGGAATGGGTGGGGGATGGGGGGTGAGGGAGTATGTGTGAGAATAATTTGACGCAGCCCGAAGGGATTTCTCCCCGTCTTCTCTTTTTCTGTATGATGGGAAGGAGAGGAGAGTCGCCGATTTAATGAAGTGGCCTTGCTGTGGATGTGCTGTGTCTTGCGACACTGCTTCTGACCAAGGGTAGTGGACAAGATGCAGGGATGACCAATCATCCAGGAGGTGCCAAGATGAGAGGGAGGGAAGAAGATGGAGGGGAGTGGAGTGTGATAGGGATGGAATGGGTGTGAGTGGTTTTATGCCTTTGTTTTTTGGCTACCTCGCTTATAAAGGGGGAAAAACCCTTTGGCATATGTATGTATGTAACTATTTTTAGTTTTACACCACCGAGAATATGATATGCACAATATATTATGTATTGTCAAATTGTAATTGCAGTTTTTCTCGCCTATCACATCTTATTCTACACCTCTAGAGTTTATAAAGGATTATAAAGGATTATAAAGGCGGAGCATACCGACAGGAGACCTTTTGATCCATATCTAGGTCGGATGCGAGAAAAAAAAATATTAATAATAAAATAATAAATAAAAACTATGATAATGTAAATAACAAATAAAATACATAAATAAATGCATAGGTATAGTTAAAGAATAAACAAACAGGTAAATAGTAAATAATAATAAATTGACATATAACTAATAATAAATGAAAATCGGACAGACAAATGGTAACAAAACAAAAATAAATAATATAAGATAAATTATAATCATTACAGCATCTTACTTAGGTATTTATCTAAGTGATTCTTAAAGCTTCGAACTGAACTACATTGCACTACCTGTGCAGGAAGTTTATTCCATTCATTAACTACACGGTTGGCAAAGTTGTTTCTACCTACTTCCAAAATGAATCTATTTCTTGACAGTTTGAGACCATTGTTTCTTGTCTGATTCTCATTCAATGTGAAAATTTTGTCACATTTGATGTTGTCAATTCTCTTTAAAATCTTAAAGACCTGTATCAAGTCACCTCTGAGTCTACGCTTTTTTAGGGAAAACAGATTCATGTGTTTTAGTCGATTTTTGTATGATTTATTTTTGATATTTGGAATCAGTTTTGTGGCTCGCCGTTGTACTTTTTCCAGTCTGTCAATGTCTATAATGAGATTCGGTGACCATACGGAAACAGCATATTCCAAATGTGGACGAACTAACGATTTATATAGCTTGTTAATGAGTGATGGACTTTTGAAATCAAAAGATCGCGCAATCAGTCCCAGAATCTTATTTGCTTTCTCAGAGGCTGAAATACACTGCTTGGATGATTTGAGATTGTTACTGATAATTACGCCGAGATCTTTTTCACTATCCACTTTTGTTAACGAATTTCCAAATAACTTGTAAACGTACTTACTGTTATTTTTACCTATTTACATTACCTTGCATTTACTTGTGTTAAATTTCGTTAGCCACTTTTCAGACCATTGCTGTACTTGATCTAAATCTTGAATACCTAATTGGTTTGAGTGATCATTTGCCACTGTGCACAGTTTTGTATCATCAGCAAATTTGGAAACAGTAGATTTCAGTCCATGGTCTATATCATTTATGTATACTATGAATAGAAGTGGCCCAAGAACGGAACCCTGGGGAACTCCACTTGTAACATTTTTCCATCCAGAAGTTTTTTCCATTTAAAACAACTCTCTGTTTTCGATCATTCAACCAATTACTAGTCCAACTTAATAGGCTACCACTTATTCCGTGTAAAGCTAATTTAGTAATTAGTCTTTCGTGTGGGACGGTATCAAAAGCTTTTGCAAAGTCTAGATATATTAAATCTATATTGTTTCTTTTGTCATAATTCGAGATAACTGTGTTGTAGAATTCGAGTAAGTTAGTCACGCAAGAACGTTTCCGTCTGAAACCATGCTGGCTATCATTTATCAAACGGTTACTTTCTAAATGATGTTCGATAGCATCTCTGATGATAGTTTCCATTATTTTTCCTACGATTGAAGTCAAACTTATAGGCCTATAGTTATTTGGTTTCTTTTTGTCACCTTTTTTGAATGTGGGAGTAACGTTAGCTAGCTTCCATTCTCTTGGGACATCTCCGGATATGATGGATTTCTTGAAAATAATTTCTAATGGAACAACAATCTCATTTTTCATTTCCTTTAAGATTCTTGGATGCCAACCGTCAGGCCCTGGTGTTTTATTAACTTTGAGTTTGTCTATACACCTTTTAATTTTTTATTTTGTTATATTTACCGTAGTGAGTAAGTTTACCCTAGACTTTTCACAGGTTTCAGTTTGGAGTTCACTTTGAGGTGTTTCGTTTACGAATACCGAGCTAAAATAATTGTTTAAGATATTACACATTCCTTCATTTGAATATTCAAGTTGATCGTCAGCAGATAATAGTAGACCAATTTGATTCCTAACAACCTTTTTATCTCTAATGTAACTATAGAATTCTTTGGGATTCTCTTTGGATTTATCAGCGATGTTCATTTCGTATTGTCGTTTTCTTTTTCTTATTGTCTTTTTTATATCTCTCTGTATTGATACATAACTTTCATAGTCATTAGATGCACCCGAGCACTTATATTTCTTATAAGCCTGTCGCTTTTTAGCAATACTTTTTTCAGTTTCTTTGTCGAGCCACTTTGGGCGAGCCTGATTTGGGGGACGTCTGTCCTTATAAGGAATGTAAGTTTGAATCATCTTAGTGAGCGTATTTTGAAATATTTCCCACATCTGATCTACAGGTCTTTCGTTTAATTTTGCCTCCCAATCTGTAAGCTGAAACTCCTGAGGTAGTCCTATGAACTGAGCTTTACTGAAATCGGGTATTTTAGAAACACAAGTATCTATTCTAAAATTGTTTAGGAGTTTGAATCTAAGTAAGTTGTGATCGCTATTTGCAACATATTCACCGACTTCTACATCAGTTACCATGCTTTCGCGGCTAGTGACCAAAAGATCGAGCAAGTTTCCATATATTGTGGGCTCTTTTACATGCTGAATTAAGTAATTGTCACCAAGAAAATCAATCAAGTGACTACCTATATGGCCATGTTTAAGCACCTATCATACCTCATTTTACACGGCTAAATAAACAATACCCAGAGTTGTTCACACCTTCCTAAGTTTAAACAATTTCTAAGATACTGGATTATTGATAATTTGAGCTGTACTCTTCATCTCCCCTACGAAACCACATTCTAAACATGTAGTGTAAGTCAGTAGAACAATTCCTAGGTTTGAGCAGGTTTTACCAGTGATGAGCTATAGTTCTGTCAGTATATAACGATACCAAGCACTCAGCATGGAGGTAATCAGAACCAACCAGGGAGGTGCCAATTGTTGCCTGGATGGAGTTAAAACAACTGGATAAGGTGGCAGTGCAGTCGACAAAGATCAGCTGGGTAGCTGCAATCACAACGGATAATATCTATGAGAACCATTGACCCTTTGTCAACCACAACCATCTAGAATACAGGACGAGAGTTAAGTAAAAACGTTAAGCACATCCATGACGGTACTAGCAAAGCAGTCAAGAAGTCTCAAACCTGATTTCTACACAGGTTTTCCTTACAGCCAGTGTCAACATTAGGAAGATCGAAACTTGCAAGTGAGATCTTGCACGTCAGAGCTGTGGATGTCTATCCAAGAGTCCAGGTACTTTCCCAGACCTGGTCATCCCTGTTGAATCGACTACCATCGGTGCAGCAGACCCAAGGACCATTCATGACCCATGATCCTGGACTTGGGCAGTATCAGCTTGTTGTAATGTATGCTACTGAGGAGAAACTCCGTCACTTATTCATTCAAATGCAACTTGGTTCATGGATGGTAACTATTCCA
>NC_134802.1:3113608-3156108 GCF_046742065.1 Oratosquilla oratoria | reverse complement strand
ATGTGGTTTATGTTGGCACTGGGGGAGGTGACCATTGTGTGGAAGGTGGCGCCCCGTGGGGTGCTGTCTGTCTAAGTCCTTGTGGCGCTCCGTGTGGTGCTTGTGAGTTTCTAGCTGAAGGAAGAGTGGAAACGGGCATTTGTTGAATGTTGATGGCAGGTTTTAAGTTGTGAATATACACAGCTTCCGTCATTCGTAATCTCCGGGTGTCATGTTCATTGTGTAGGATTACTGTGTTTTCTTCCATCATTTTTCTACTCAGTGTTTGCCCATGTGTCCTGTCGTTATGGCGGCGTATCGCTCCATCCTGTAAGTGCGCTGTGATTCTTTTGGACAGTGTGGTGGTAGTGAAACCTATATACCTGGTAGGTAGGCGACTGCAGTCACCAATATTACAAGTATATTGGTATACTAGGTTCACTTTTTGCAGTGTATTTGTTGGTGGGAGACAGCTGTTCTTCATTACTAGATTGGAGGTTCGTTTGGATTTGTAATAAATTGTGAGTTTGATGTGTGTGTCGGGATTGGTGGGTTTAACATTACGCTGAATGATATTCCGCATGACTTTTTCGTCTTGTTTGTAACCAGAAGACATAACGTTTTTATAATATAAATTGATGTAGTACAGTTCTGATTATCCGGCTATCATGGGACTTTTCCATTGCCACTAAATCAAATATGCGTTGCTTGGGGTCACACCCTTTAAAAAAACATAAAACCACCCTTAACCCATTTAATTTATACCTAAACTTCACAAATAACTTAAATAAACACAAAAAAACTACAGTAGTATAAAATAAAGTGCTGATCAACAAGTGAACCTACCTTTGAACCTGTCTTATTTTTTCAAATGAGCCTACAAACAAATAAACACACTTATGATAAAAAAAGGAATCACTCACACAACTTTTATTAAATTTTCTGTTATATATATATATATATATATATATATATATATATATATATATATATGTGTGTGTGTTGTGAAGGTTGGACAGATGAGTGAAAAGGTGGTAGAGAAATACGGGTTAGAGCGAGAACACTGTATTACTGACGTTTCGACTACAAGTCTTCTTCAGAGTGACAGATAGCGTGTGTGTACATCATATATACTCTCTTTATGGCTCATCCGGCTGGACGTTTCAGTGGAAGACAAAAGATCACGATGGGATGTAATTATAGTGGAGGAAAAAATATCACGGTAGGATATAATGTCACTGGAGGACAAAATATAATTTTAGAAAGGAATGCCGGACATAATGTCACTGAACGATGGGAGGCCGGCGTGAATCACGGTGACGTAGGGGGACAAAATGTACAAAATAGATCGGATGACCGTAATCGACCAGATGTCCGTGATGGGGGAAATTTTAATTTTGATAGGAGAAATGTTAATGAGGCATTGAATGTCAATGAAGGACCAAATAATAATAATATAGAGCAAGGCATAAATAAAAAACAAAATGATAATATAAGACATGATATTGAAACTTAAAATGTGTCAAAAAGAAATAATCACGAGTTTCTTAAAACTATGTACTTTAATGCTCGTAGTATTAGGGAGGCCTTTTGGATAGATTTAAATGAGTGCATAGAGGGTTTAGGAAGAAATGTCAATGTAATAGTACTGGGAGACCTTAATGCTAGAGTGGGAAATGGTCCAATCGATGGAGTGGTTGGGAAGTGTGGAGTTCCAGGAAAGAATCGTAGTGGAGAGTTGATGGTGGAAATGTGTCTAGAAAGAGAGTTGATGATAGCAAATACAGTGTTTCGGAAGAAAGTCAAGCATAAGTACACATGGGAGAGGGTGGTGGAGGGAAGGGTGGTAGATAGAGCGCTAATGGATTATGTAGTGGTAAATAGGATTATGATAGGAAGAGTTAAGGATGTACATGTGCTAAGGGGAGAGGGTGGGGGAATATCAGATCATTTTTTGGTGGAAGGTAAGTTGAGAGTGGAGGATAGATGGAGAAGGAGGAAAGGGACAAAAGGTAGGGAGGTTCTTAGAGTGAACTCCTTGAATGAAAAGGAAAAGGAGAAGGAGTACGAAAAGAAGCTGAAGGAGGAGTGGGAGGGAGTAAAGGATAGAGCAGAGATGGGTGTGGAGGAGGAATGGGGATGGTTCAAGGAGGGAGTCTTAAAGTGTGCAAGGATGGTGTGTGGAACAAGAAGGACAGGGGGAAATAGAAGAAAGGGTAGTGAATGGTGGGATGAGGAAACAAAGAAGGTTGTAGAAGAGAAGAAGCGAGCATTCACAGATTGGTTACAAAAGAGGACAGGGGAGTCATATGAGAGGTACAAAGAAAAGAAAAGAGAAGTAAAGCAAAAGGTAAAGGAGGCAAAGAGGAGAGCAGATGTGAAATGGGGTAGGAGTATGACAGAAAATTTTGAAAGTAATAAAAAGATGTTTTGGAAAGAAATTAAGAGAGGAAGAGGAGGCGAATCAAGTAGGGAAGAAAAGGTAAAAGGTACAGATGGAGAGTTGATAATGGAAGAGATGGCAGTGAGGGGAAGATGGGCAGAATATTTTAGGGAGTTGCTAAATGTGAAGGAGGATAGGGAAGGAAAGATAGCTGCAGTGGGAAATACGAAGAAAATGAGAGTGATGAGTGAGGAGAACGGAGGAGAAATAAGGAAGGATGAGGTGAAGGCAGTTGTAAAGATGATGAAAGCAGGTAAGGCACCTGGTCTGGATGGATGTCATGCAGAATGTCTGAAAAAGGGAGGTTCAGTGATGGTGGACTGGTTGGTGAGATTATTTAATGTTTGCTGGAGAGAGGGTAAAGTACCGGAGGACTGGAGTAGTGCCTGTATAGTTCCTCTTTACAAGGGAAAAGGGGACAAGTGTGAATGTAGTAATTTCAGAGGGATTAGCCTGTTGAGTGTAGTAGGGAAGGCTTATGGGAGAATCTTAATTGAGAGGATTAGGAGAGGAACAGAAGGAGTAATTGGTGAGGAACAGTGTGGATTTAGGACGGGTAGAGGTTGTGTAGATCAGATCTTTGTGGTAAGACAGATATGTGAGAAAGCTATAGGAAAGGGGAAGGATATTTTTTGGGCTTTTATGGATCTAGAAAAGGCTTATGATAGGGTAGACAGAAAGGCACTGTGGGAGGTTATGCAGATTTATGGGATAGGAGGAAAGCTTTTGAGAGCTGTCAAGAGTTTTTATGTGAGTAGTAGAGCATGTGTTAGGATTGGAAATGGAGAGAGTGAGTGGTTTGAAGTAAAGGTGGGACTTCGTCAAGGATGCGTTATGTCGCCCTGGCTGTTCAACTTATACATGGATGGGGTGGTGCGAGAGGTGAATGCTAGGGTAGTGAGTCAGGGATTGGAGATGGTTAAAGAAAATGGAGAAAAGTGGGAGGTGAGCCAGCTGTTGTTTGCGGACGACACTGCGCTTGTGGCAGGGTCAGAGGAGGGATTGAGGAAGCTGGTGGCAGAGTTTGGGAGAGTATGTGATAGAAGAAAGCTAAAGATAAATGTGGGTAAAAGTAAGGTGATGAGATGTACAAGGGGTGAAAGTGGCAGTAGACTGGAAGTGAACATTAAGGGAGAGCGACTGGAGGAAGTGGATAGTTTTAGATACTTGGGTGCAAGTGTAGCAGGAAAAGGTGGAGTGAAGGTGGAGGTAGAATGTAGATTGAGAGAAGCGAGTAAATGCCTTGGTGGTTTAAAGAGTGTAATGAGAAATAGACATTTGGGAATGGATGCGAAGAGGAGACTGTATGAAGGAGTGATTGTGCCAACAGCACTGTATGGGGCAGAAACGTGGAACATAAGAGAAGAAGAGAGAAGGAGTTTGAATGTGTTTGAGATGAGGTGTCTGAGAAGTATGGTGGGGGTTACTAGGCTAGATAGAGTGAGAAATGAGGAGGTGAGGAGGAGAACAGGGGTGAAAAAGGATTTGGGAGAGAGGGTTGATGAAAGAATATTAGGATGGTTTGGACACATGGAAAGAATGAGTGACGAAAGACTAGTAAAAGAGGTATGGAAGGCAGATGTGGAGGGAGTGAACATGAGGGGACGTCCTAGGATGAGGTGGATGGATGGGGTGAAGGGGGCTTTGGGGAAGAGGGGAATGTCTGTTGAGGAAGGAAGGGAGAGGACGGAAGACAGAGGTGAGTGGAGAATGGTTGTATATGGATGATGTTGTGACGACATGAGGAGGAATAGGCGGGGGGTGTGGGGTGGGGTAGTATGTGTGAGTAAATTTTGACGCAGCCCGAAGGGATTTCTCCCCGTCCTCTCCTTATATGCAAAGGGGGACGGAGAGGGGGGGTCGCCGATTAAATGAAGCGGCCTTGCTGTGGATGCACTGTGTCTTGCGACACTGCTTCTGACCCAGGGCGGTGGGCAGGGTTCAGGGATGACCCGTCATCCAGGAGGTGCTCAGATGAGAGGAAGGGTGGGAGGGGTGTGGAGTGTATTTAGGGATGAAATGGGTGGGAGTGTTTTTATGCCTTTCCTTTTGTGGCTACCTCCCGTGGAAGGGGGAAAAAGCCTTGGTATATGTATGTATGTATGTATGTAGTATTAGGAACAAATTTCAAGAAATACAGGCGTATGTCAAAAGCGAAAATCTCGATATGATAGGAATAACTGAGACATGGTTAAATGGTACAGAGTTCGAAGCTGAATTCAATATTGCGGGATTTAAACACTTTCATCAGGATAGAAACCACAAGAAAGGTGGGGGTGTTCTATTGTACGTTAAAAACAATGTTCATGCTTGTGTTTTAGAGAAAGTGAAACAGGATGCATATGACAGTTTGTGGGTTGAGTTAACCCTAACAAATGGACAAAAAATGAATATAGGTGTAATATATAGGCCAAAGACATTATCATTAGCAGACGACAAACTGTTATTTCAAGAACTGTCTAGTTTCTGCAACCGGGATTTATTGATAATGGGTGATTTCAATTTTACTGACATTGATTGGATGACCCTTGAACATGGCCATATAGGTAGTCGCTTGATTGATTTTCTTGGTGACAATTACTTAATTCAGCATGTAAAAGAGCCCACAAGATATGGAAACTTGCTCGATTTATTGATCACTAGCCGCGAAAGCATGGTAACTGATGTAGAAGTCGGTGAATCTGTTGCAAATAGCAATCACAATTTAGTCAGATTCAAACTCCTAAACAATTTTAGAATAGATACTTGTGCTTCTAAAATACCCGATTTCAGTAAAGCTCAGTTCATAGAACTACGTCAGGAGCTTCAGCTTACAGATTGGGAGGCAAAATTAAACGAAAGGCCTGTAGATCAGATGTGGGAAATATTTCAAAATACGCTCACTAAGATGATTCAAACTTACATTCCTTTTAAGGACAGACGTCCCCCAAATCAGGCTCGCCCAAAGTGGCTCGACAAAGAAACTGAAAAAAGTATTGCTAAAAAGAGACAGGCTTATAAGAAATATAAGTGCTCGGGTGCATCTAAAGACTATGAAAGTTATGTATCAATACAGAGAGATTTAAAAAAGACAATAAGAAAAAGAAAACGACAATACGAAATGAACATCGCTGATAAATCCAAAGAGAATCCCAAAGAATTCTATAGTTACATTAGAGATAAAAAGGTTGTTAGGAATCACATTGGTCCACTATTATCTGCTGACGGTCAAAAAATGAAGGAATGTGTCATATCTTAAACAATTATTTTAGCTCGTGACTAACTTACTCGAATTCTACAACACAGTTATCTCGAATTTACTTTGTAACTCATATCTGCTGAAGAGGATCACAGTAAGTGATCGAAATATACAGATCTCTATATCTTCGCTTATTCTTCTCCGAAAGTGGGTCATCAGTATTATATATATATATATATATATACATACCTTTATACATATATATGTATGTATATATATATATATATATACATATACATGTGTGTGTGTGTGTGTGTGTGTGTGTGTGTGTGTGTGCGTGTGTGTGTGTGTATGCGTGCGTGTGTGTGTATGCGTGCGTGTGTGTGTGTGTGTGTGTGTGTGTGTGTGTGTGCGTGTGTGTGTGTGTGTGTGTATGTGTGTGTATTCACTTGGTCTTTGGATCACGTTTTGGACTCGTGATCGACAGCTATTTTCCTCCTGGAAGAGAGCTCAGAGCTCGTAGGTCCGATCTATGGGTAATGCTATGACCTTACACACACACACACACCCAACTCCCCGCCCACGAGAGTCAGAGTAATGGCCCGAAGCGCAGCTGTACCGAAATAATTTCGGCCCTGGGCAGGATTCGAACCAAGCACTACGCGCACCAGCATGCTGGTAGTTCATCGCTATACCAACTGCGCCACCGTGTGTGTGTGTGTGCGTGTGTGTGTGTGTGTGTGTGATTCACCTTGGTCTTTGGATCACGTGTTGGACTCGTGATCGACAGCTATTTCCCTCCCGGAAGAGACCTCAGAGCTCATATGACCGATCTATGGGTAATGCTATGACCTTACACGCACGTACACACACAACTCTCCGCCCACGAGAGTCGGAGTAATGACTCGAAGCGCAGCGATACTGAAATAATATGAGCCCTGGGCAAGATTCGAACCAGGTACCACTGGCACTACCGTACTGGCAGTCTAGTACTCTACCAACCGCGCCACCGAGAGAGAGAGAGTGTGTGTGTGTGTGTGTGTGTGTGTGTGTGTGTGTGTGTGTGTGTGTGTGTGTGTGTGTGTGTGTGTGCGTGTGTGTGTGTGTGTGTGTGTGTGCATATTTGAATTTTTGCATGAGCGACTGTTTCTTATTAGGCAAAACAGGTTCATGTGCTTAAGTCGATTTTCGTATGATTTATTTTTGATATTTGGAATCAGTTTTGTGGCTCGCCGTTGTACTTTTTCCAGTCTGTCAATGTCTTTAATGAGATTCGGTGACCATACAGAAACAGCATATTCCAAATGTGGACGAACTAACGATTTATATAGCTTGTTAATGAGTGATGGACTTTTGAAATCAAAAGATCGCGCAATCAATCCCAGAATCTTATTTGCTTTCTCAGAGGCTGAAATACACTGCTTGGATGATTTGAGGTCGTTACTGATAATTACGCCGAGATCTTTTTCACTATCCACTTTTGTTAACGAATTTCCAAATAACTTGTAATCGTACTTACTGTTATTTTTACCTATGTGCATTACCTTGCATTTACTTGTGTTAAATTTCATTAGCCACTTTTCAGACCATTGCTGTAATTGATCTAAATCTTCTTGAATATCTAATTGGTTTGAGTGATCATTTGCCACTCCGCACAGTTTTGTATCATCAGCAAATTTGGAAACAGTAGATTTTAGTCCATGGTCTATATCATTTATATATACTATGAATAGAAGTGGCCCAAGACCTGGATCACGACATGGTCATTCTCCAACAGCACTCGGGTAGCACAGTATGTATTCTTATTCCATCTATCCATTTTCCAGGCTAGCCTTCAGACAATATATATATATATATATATATATATGTATACAAACATATATATATGTATACACACACACACACACACACACACACACACACACACACACACACACCTTGTTTTTCTGCACAGACACCAGCTAGCGAATACCTGTGAAATTTATATCTCCGAATAGTGTTAAGTGATTGTGTTGTGTTTTTGTGATTGTAAACGTATAGCGCTATACAGTTACAGATATAAGATAAAGTGTTGTGTTCTGTTTAGATTCAAAACAGTTTTCTGTTACTGTACTCCAAAGGTAGGAGAAATAGTATAAGGTAAGCAGAGTAAGCTTCGCGTAATTAGTTTATTAGAGACCGCTTTTATTTGTTGTTGATTTGCATTTTCTCTTTGCCGTTTATATTACTAAAGGGGGAGCGAAATGGCTTGTGAAGGTTGCGTGAACCTAGAGGTCCGTCTCAGGATGTGTGAGGAGGAAATTCGTCTTTTCAGGAGTGCGCTCCGTGAGAAGAGTGAACCCTCCCCACAACCCAAAGAGCGTTCCACTTCTTCCCCTACTGTCACTGCCATGAGCGAGTGGCGCTCCGTGGGGTCCCGTTTGTCGAGCCCGCGTTCGGTGGACGTGTGCCCTGTGGAGCAACCACTGGCTCTAGCCAATCGTTTTGCTCTACTGGAGGATGAAGTGGCTGAAAACCAGGAGTTCTTGGTGGTGGGGGACTCCATGGTGCGAGGCTATGACGACATCCTGCAGCGGAAGACTAAGCGACGGTGCAAGCTTGTATGTCAACCGGGCCGTGGGATCGTCGATTGTACCCGGTCCATCAGGGAGCAAGGACGGAAGAACACGGTTACGATTGTTCATACGGGAAGTAACGATGTAGGTAGGGTGAGATCAGAGGAGCTTGTTCGGAATTACAAGGTCCTCCTTCAGGAGATGAAGGAACGTGGGAGCCGTCACGTAGTCTGTAGGATCCTCCCGAGGATCTACGCAGGCTCGTGTTGGAACAGTAGAGCCATAGGGATCAATGATAGGTTATCGCAGTTGTGTACACAATTGGGATACCACTTTCTTGATCCTTGGTATCTCTTTTCTAGGCGCCATGACCTTTACGCTTCTGATGGGATCCACCATACCCGCAGAGGCAAAGATGTTCTTACAAACCTCATTGTGGGAGTTTGTAATGAATTAGCTCCTTTTTTAGGGTAGAAGCCCAAAGGGAAGGGGAAATAGAATGTACTTGGGAAAACAGTGTAGAGTATAGCATTAATATAGAACAATGTACCAGTATAGGACAAAATATAATTTTAGGATATAATGTCGCTAGAGGACGAAATGTCACATTAGGATGTAATGTCATAGGACAAAATGTCACAATGGGATGTAATGACAGTGGAAGACAAAAGATCACGATGGGAATAATGATAGTGGAGAACAAAATATCACGATAGGATGTAATGATAATGGAGGAGAAAATATCATGGTAGGATATAATGTCAGTGGAGGACAAAATATAATTTTAGGAAGGGATACCGGACAGAATGTCCATGAAGGCCAAAATATCATGATAGGATGTAATGACAGTGGATATAATGTCGCTAGAGGACGAAATGTCATATTAGGATGTAATGTCATAGGACAAAATGTCACAATGGGATGTAATGACAATGGAGGACAAAATATCACGATGGGAAGTAATGATAGTGGAGAACTAAATATCACGATAGGATGTAATGATAATGGAGGAGAAAATATCACGGTAGGATATAATGTCAGTGAAGGACAAAATATAATTTTAGGAAGGGATACCGGACAGAATGTCAATGAAGGCCAAAATATCATGATAGGATGTAATGACAGTGGAAGACAAAAGATCACGATGGGATGTAATTATAGTGGAGGAAAAATATCACGGTAGGATATAATGTCACTGGAGGACAAAATATAATTTTAGAAAGGGATGCCGGACATAATGTCACTGAACGACAGGAGGCCTGCGTGAATCACGGTGACGTAGGGGGACAAAATGTACAAAAGAGATCGGATGACCGTGATCGACCAGATGTCCGTGATGGGGGAAATGTTAATTTTGATAGGAGAAATGGAAATGAGGCATTGAACGTCAATGAAGGACCACATAATAATATAGAGCAAGGTATAAATGAAAAACAAAATGATAATGTAAGACATGATATTGAAATTCGAAATGTGTCAAAAAGAAATAATCACGAGTTTCTTAAAACCATGTACTTTAATGCTCGTAGTATTAGAAACAAATTTCAAGAAATACAGGCGCATGTCAAAAGCGAAAATCTCGATATGATAGGAATAACTGAGACATGGTTAAATGGTACAGAGTTCGAAGCTGAATTTGATATTGCGGGATTTAAACACTTTCATCAGGATAGAAACCACAAGAAAGGTGGGAGTGTTCTATTGTACGTTAAAAACAATGTTCATGCTTGTGTTTTAGAGAAAGTGAAACAGGATGCATATGATAGTTTGTGGGTTGAGTTAACCCAAACAAATGGACAAAAAATGAATATAGGTGTAATATATAGGCCAAATACATTATCATTAGCAGACGACAAACTGTTATTTCAAGAACTGTCTAGTTTCTGCAACCGGGATTTATTGATAATGGGTGATTTCAATTTTACTGACATTGATTGGATGACCCTTGAACATGGCCATATAGGTAGTCGCTTGATTGATTTTCTTGGTGACAATTACTTAATTCAGCATGTAAAAGAGCCCACAAGATATGGAAACTTACTCGATCTATTGATCACTAGCCGCGAAAGCATGGTAACTGATGTAGAAGTCGGTGAATCTGTTGCAAATAGCGATCACAACCTAGTTAGATTCAAACTCCTAAACAATTTTAGAATAGATACTTGTGTTTCTAAAATATCCGATTTCAGTAAAGCTCAGTTCATAGAACTACGGCAGGAGCTTCAGCTTACAGATTGGGAGGCAAAATTAAACGAAAGGCCTGTAGATCAGATGTGGGAAATATTTCAAAATACGCTCACTAAGATGATTCAAACTTACATTCCTTTTAAGGACAGACGTCCCCCAAATCAGGCTCGCCCAAAGTGGCTCGACAAAGAAACTTAAAAAAGTATTGCTAAAAAGAGACAGGCTTATAAGAAATATAAGTGCTCGGGTGCATCTAATGACTATGAAACTTATGTATCAATACAGAGAGATTTAAAAAAGACAATAAGAAAAAGAAAACGACAATACGAAATGAACATCGCTGAGAAATCCAAAGAGAATCCCAAAGAATTCTATAGTTACATTAGAGATAAAAAGGTTGTTAGGAATCACATTGGTCCACTATTATCTGCTGACGGTCAACTTGAATATTCAAATGAAGGAATGTGTAATATCTTAAACAATTATTTTAGCTCGGTATTCGTAAACGAAACACCTCAAGGTGAATTCCAAACTGAAACCTGTGAAAAGTCTAGGGTAAACTTACTCACTCACTACGGTAAATATAACAAAAGAAAAAATTAAAAGGTGTATAGACAAACTCAAAGTTAATAAAACACCAGGGCCTGACGGTTGGCATCCAAGAATCTTAAAGGAAATGAAAAATGAGATTGTTGTTCCATTAGAAGTTATTTTCAAGAAATCCATCATATCCGGAGATGTCCCAAGAGAATGGAAGCTAGCTAACGTTACTCCCATATTCAAAAAAGGTGACAAAAAGAAACCAAATAACTATAGGCCTATAAGTTTGACTTCAATCGTAGGAAAAATAATGGAAACTATCATCAGAGATGCTATCGAACATCATTTAGAAAGTAACCGTTTGATAAATGATAGCCAGCATGGTTTCAGACGGAAACGTTCTTGCGTGACTAACTTACTCGAATTCTACAACACAGTTATCTCGAATTATGACAAAAGAAACAATATAGATTTAGTATATCTAGACTTTGCAAAAGCTTTTGATACCGTCCCACACGAAAGACTAATTACTAAATTAGCTTTGCATGGAATAAGTGGTAGCCTATTAGGTTGGACTAGTAATTGGTTGAATGGTCGAAAACAGAGAGTTGTTTTAAATGGAAAAACTTCTGGATGGAAAAGTGTTGCAAGTGGAGTTCCTCAGGGTTCCGTTCTTGGGCCACTTCTATTCATAGTATATATAAATGATATAGACCATGGACTAAAATCTACTGTTTCCAAATTTGCTGATGATACAAAACTGTGCGGAGTGGCAAATGATCACTCAAACCAATTAGATATTCAAGAAGATTTAGATCAATTACAGCAATGGTCTGAAAAATGGCTAATGAAATTTAACACAAGTAAATGCAAGGTAATGCACATAGGTAAAAATAACAGTAAGTACGATTACAAGTTATTTGGAAATTCGTTAACAAAAGTGGATAGTGAAAAAGATCTCGGCGTAATTATCAGTAACGACCTCAAATCATCCAAGCAGTGTATTTCAGCCTCTGAGAAAGCAAATAAGATTCTGGGACTGATTGCGCGATCTTTTGATTTCAAAAGTCCATCACTCATTAACAAGCTATATAAATCGTTAGTTCGTCCACATTTGGAATATGCTGTTTCCGTATGGTCACCGAATCTCATTAAAGACATTGACAGACTGGAAAAAGTACAACGGCGAGCCACAAAACTGATTCCAAATATCAAAAATAAATCATACGAAAATCGACTAAAACATATGAATCTGTTTTCCCTAAAAAAGCGTAGACTCAGAGGTGACTTGATACAGGTCTTTAAAATTCTAAAGGGAATTGACAACATCAAAAATGACCAAATTTTTACATTGAATGAGAATCAGACAAGAAACAATGGTCTCAAACTGTCCGGAAATAGATTCAATTTGGAAGTAGGTAGAAACAACTTTGCCAACCGTGTAGTTAATGAATGGAATAAACTTCCTGCACAGGTAGTGCAATGTAGTTCAGTTCGAAGCTTTAAGAATCATTTAGATAAATACCTAATTAAGATGCTGTAATGATTATGATTTATCTTATTATATTTGTTTTTGTTTTGTTATCATTTGTCTGTCTGATTTTAATTTATTATTAGTTATATGTAAATTTATTATTATTTACTATTTACCTGTTTGTTTATTATTTAACTATACCTATGCATTTATTTATGTATTAATTTTGTTATTTACATTATCATAGTTTTTATTTATTATTTTATTATTAATATGATTTTTTTTCGCATCCGACCTAGATATGGATCAAAAGGTCTCCTGTCGGCATGCTCCGCCTTTGTAATCCTTTGTAATATATATACAAGCGTGCCCTGGCCTTCGGCCTATTAAACATTTGATACAATAAAGCATCCAAAACCAATGTGCTTTTTAATATTTGACAACAAAACAATGTTTTATTTTATTCATTTGTTTATTCTATTTATTTACTTATTTATTTGTTTGTTTGTTTATTTATTTATTTATTTATTTACTTATTTATTTATTTATTTGTTTTATTTATTTATTTATTTATTTATTTATTTATTCATTTTTTTTTTCTTTTTTTTTACTTATTTATTTATCTATTAGGGCATCTGCACACATAGAGTTTCGGTCACTTCTTGGTTCTTCCTTTCGTTCACTTCTTAGGCTCTTCTTTAGGCTTTTGTTTACTTCTTGGTTCTTCTTCAGCGTTTCGCTCATTTCCTCTTGGTTTTTCTTTAGTGTTTTCTTCATTTTCGATGTGTTTTAAAGTCCTCCATGTTATTCATGAAATCCGTCACCACGTTTTTATATTCGTTTTCAATACGAAGGACGTATTCTGGGAGAATCATCCCTTCGACCTGTGCTTCGGTTAGCTTGTCAGTGTGGAAATAATCCAAGCACGTTTTTTCTTGTGATTTCATATCAGGATAACAATGATAGACTCATAGGCCGCTTCGCGCAGACGGGCCCAGGTGTAACCAAATGTCACCGGTCCAGATTGGACCGTAAAAAGGAAAGAAAACTCAATAATATATATACATACCATTCTCTCTCTTTCTGCCTCTCTCTCTATACCTCTATCTCCTCTCCCTCAATCTCTCTCGCTCTCTCTCTCTCTGTAAGAGGCTGATAGATAAAGGTAGACAAGTAAGGAGGATAGAGGGGTAGTTGGCGAGAATTTAATTATATGTGTAGAATGTCTATGAAATATAAATCGCGAAGGAGTTGCATAATCTCGCTCCCCTTCTAATGTTTATAATAAACCGATAGGAATAAATTCTAATGCTGATGTGACAAAATGTAAACTAAGCCATTCATGCCTCGATATCGAGATTCCTTGTGTAAGCAGTATTGATTAAGACATTGTAACACTGATTGGAGAAGGGCGGAGGAGAAATGAAATATTGGTACACGGGAGAAAAGTTACGTCCTTGGGAGAGGCACTTATTTGTAACAATAACAATCATTGGATGAATAAAATAGTGACGTCAGAACAGAGGTGGCTTAGTGAATGGATTGAGGATCCCAGGGGGGAGTCCCTTGGTGTATACGAGTATTGACAAGTCAAGAATAATATTTTCGGGAAGAAGATAAGAAATATCTTATTTAGTTTAATTCACCCCATCGAGAAACATTACTTACTTTCTATAGAAAGATATTGTGAAAGACATACTTGAGAAAGGTGATGGAAGGAAAGTTGAAAGTGAAAAAAGAAATACAATACCATAGAAGGGAACGGTAAGTAGAATTTAACCAGTAATTATGGAGAGATGGGGGTGAAACTCACTCTAACTCTCTCTTACTTTCTTGCGCTATCTCCCTGTCTTTCTTCCCTTCTCTTTTCTTCCTTCACCTACTCATTCACTAACTCGCTCATTAATTTTCTCACTGACTTCGCCGCTGTGCTCTCCTAATGTCAAGGTGATAGGTGTGTATTCTCGCCTATGATCTTTGGAAATATTGGGTTAATATGTATACCCAAATATATACTCTAGTTTTCCTTCGTTAGGCTTGGTAATGGATGGGGTGTGAGAGAACGAATTATAGGCATAAAGGCATATATATATATGCATGTTAACTGTGCTGGACACCTATGATGGGGACAGGTATACAACCTGCCCTTGTCAAAATCGCCACATCCGCTGTACGGGGTGCCGGGGTGTTGCAATTGGGGTACAAACATGTTGTGCCAGGCCCAGATTTTGTTGAATTTATTCAGGTACGAAGATTATGTACAACTAGGCACTCCTCGTGCCGGGTCTTGACCTCGGCACTCCTCTTGCCAGGTACGTGACCTGGGCAGTTCTATCTCTGTTGGCACAGCCGTCCGGTAATAAAGGGTCAAGGGTAGGTTCTGTAGATTGGCGTATGTGAGATGTATTACTTATTAAATAGGGTTATGGGTGCTAGTTCCGTTATATAGGGGTTAGGTGTATGGTTGGTTGGCGTAGCTAGACATGATGTAAATATGTTAAGTTACGGTAATGTAATTGGGGTAGGTGTGAGAAAGGGTTCAATGGGTCTGTCCAGTGACATTGGGCATCTCGTGTGGTGACACTGTGGGAGCATCCTGTTATGATCTTACGTAGCATTTAGTCAGGTGTTTGACATTTGGAAATCGTTGATGTCTGCAATATTAGAGGTCTTGCCAAAGATGAGCACCATGTGTGTGGATCACGTGCACGGTTGGTGATTGTTAGTGACGATTACAACCTACGGCAGCCCTCCTTTTGGACGGCTGGAAATTTTTCTCTCTTTCCCAGAACGACCAACTACCCTTTCTATCGAAGGAGCTCGGAAAGCTTATATTAGATACAGTGGTGAAAACTAGACAGTGGCGAGATTAGTAGTGAGGGTTACACCTACTTCTGATCAGGCCAAATCGATGGGGCCCACCTTGCGGGAATAGTTGTAGGTATATTTAGCACGCTGTTATAAAGGTTCCTCCGCTTTATGGGCGTGTGACGCTGGTGAGACTGTAGCCCAATAACACTATTCTCTTGAAAAAGGTTGTAGTGAAACTAGTCAAGAATAAAACTCGGATTAAGACTCCAGTCTTTCCTCTTCCACCCACTTCAACCTGTCAAAATATCTCAACTATATATATATATATGTAAAGACAGACAAATATGGAGGTGAGGTGGCAAAATGAAACGTTAAGGCTAGAGTATGGAGCTTTATTCAGGACCACATGTTTCGAGCCCAAGAGGTCAAAACGTCTGGATCTGAATAAAGCTCCATACTCTAGCCTTAACGTTTCATTTTGCCACCTCACCTCCATATTTGTCTGTCTTTACATATATATATATATATATATATATATATACATACATATACACATATATACATATACGTCACCGACTAAGATGGGCTGGTCATCTTGCCCGGATGCATGACAATCGCTTGCCAAAACAAGTACTGTTCTCAGAGCTTGACTCTGGGAACAGACCTCGCGGCGCACCAAAACGCCGGTTTAAAGACCAGCTCAAACATACACTGAAGGCGGTTGACATCGATCCTACCAACTGGGAAACAGAGGCCGCTAATAGAGAGAGCTGGAGAAGAACCATCCACGAAAAAACAGAGATCTTTGAGAACAACAGAAGACAGCAAATAGAGGTAAAAAGAAATATAAGGAAGGCAAGAGCAGAGAATCCCCAGAACCTCCCGACCATTCCCTGTGGTGGCTGCGGCCGCCTCTTCCGAGCCCAGATAGGGCTCATCTCACATAGAAGGAAATGTCAGTGAGCTGCGTATAGTCGGACACGAGTGCTGCCAACGACGACGACGACATATACATATACATATATATATATATATATATATATATATATATATATATTCATTGTATATATGGGCAGGAGATTTTCTCTCAAGCATGTTTGGTTAAATTGAATGGCAAGATTATTATTGCAGAGTTTTTTTATCTGCCTTTTCTTTTTCTCTGGGAACCTTTTTCCCTTCCACGGGAAGTTGTCTTATAATGTCACCATATGACATTGTTTTGTAAGTCACTTTGGTAAAGCCATGCCCAAAGTAACTTACAAAACAATGTCATATGGTGACATTATAAGACAACTTCCCGTGGAAGGGAAAAAGGTTCTCAGAGAAAAAGAAAAGGCAGATAAAAAACTCTGCAATAATAATCTTGCCATTCAATTTAACCAAATATATATATATATATATATACATATATATATATATATATACATATATATATATTTTTGTATTTGTCGACTGACTGTTGGTTCTCCTTAGGGTACGCAGGGATTGAAACGAAGTGCCGAGTTGACGTTGATTGCAGGTCATTCTAAAAAGAATGCTTTTATTGTAACAAATTTGTACAAACTACAAATATACATAAATACCAACCAATAACAGCAAATATACGTAAATACCAGCCAATACGTGATGTGGGAGTCGCAACTCCCACATCACATATTTGACATAGTACATAATATCACAAAGATTCGTATAGAAATAACATCACATACTAAATTAACATTGACTTACAGACTCGTGCGTCTCCCTTGGTCCCTGCATCCGTTGACTTATTTGGCATGACTATGGTGAAGTGATGACTTGGCGACAGTATACGTAACTTGTCCCTCCCTCTAACTGCGTATAACCCACTATTGGGCGACTCTTTGACCAATGCCAGTTAGAGAGTAGACGACCTTATCATTGCCGCCCACACTCACCTTCTACCCTTTCCCCCACCCCCACACACTCGTCCAAGTCGATACCGGGGACGGGGGGAAGTGGTACAACTGATCGTACCGTGACCTTTTGACGGACGTACAATGCACAAATTATTTTTCCCACTTAGAATTTTTCACAAGAAAGGCAGTAATACAATTTTACGCCTATGTACGTAACACTGCCCCACCTTGAATCTTACGATTAAGAAAAAAAAAAATGACAGACAACAAAAAACATTTTAATAGAACCTTCAAGGAATACTAGTTTTGTAATGGGTCGGGTGACCTCACTGAATTGAGTTTTCAAACGGGCACTACGGATCAATCCGTCCTTGCTCACCCGCACTTCCTGGAATCTCCCCAGCGGCCAAGAACCACGGGGCGAGTTTTCATTCATAATAAGCACTAAATCCCCGACTGAAAGATTCGGGCTTTCCGAATTCCATTTCTGCCTTCTTTGCAATTCCACCAGGTATTCACTAACCCACCTTTTCCAAAATTGTTTAGCTAGATGTTGCACGTGACGCCAATGTTTGCGGTAAGGATCGGCATCGTGAAAAGCTCTCCAAGATAGTGGGGAGTTTCCTTGGAGGAGTAACAGGTGATTGGGAGTCAGCGGACTCTCATCACTTGCATCATCACTGCTTTTGGTGAGGGGCCGACTGTTGACTATACTTTCCGCTTCGCAGAAGAGGGTTTGCAAAACATCATCAATCATCCTGGGGCTTTTGATGACCAAAGCGAACAGTATTTTGCGTACAGACCTTATCATGCGTTCCAAAACGCCTCCGTGGTGTGACGCGGAAGGTGGGTTGAACGACCACTCAACGTCACGTCGACGTGTTTCCCTTACGATTAATGATCGGTCAAGATTTCGTACACTGCGTGCTAATTCAGCCCTTGCTCCTACTAGGTTAGTACCATTGTCTGACCACACCTTATTAGGGTAACCTCGTCTCGCTGTGAAGCGTACGAAACCATTGATGAATGCGTCAGTTTGTAAACTATCAAGCTTCTCAATGTGAATAGCTCTCGTAGTGAAACACATGTACAGACACCCGTAACGTTTCATTTCTGATCTCCCGACTTTAACATGGAAGGGTCCAAACAGGTCTACTCCTACGTACCTAAAGGCAAGCCCCCTGGTTTACACCTCTCAGGAGGGAGGTCAGACATTCTTTGGTTCATGGGGGCCCCGTACAATTTCTTACAAACTATGCAATCCATTTTGGCGCGTTTCACCAGTTTTCTGCCCCGCATGATCCAGAATTTCTTACGCACCTGACTGAGTGTCCATTCTACTCCTATATGAGAGGAATCATAGCAATCCCGTATAATTAACGTAGACAACCTGTGGTTATGAGGGAGGATCAAAGGATCTATGGCTCGCCCATTCAAGGCTGCATGCTTGAGTCTACCACCAACTACTAACAGACCATCTATAAGAACAGGAGACAGTTTATATATTGAACTGGACTTTAACACAGTTTTCCCTGTTTTAATGTTCTTGATTTCATGAAAATAAGCATGCCCTTGAACATGTTTGACAATTAGATTTTCTGCGTGCTTTAGTTCATGGATCTCAAGTGGTGAACTCGGCGGAATCTTCGTCCTCTTAAGGAATTGAATTAGCCTTAACCACCAACCAACAGCTTTCTTTAGTTTGTAAAAGCTTGAATAGTGTTCAATCAGCGTATCGATCGGATGTCGGGTGATGCCCGACTGACACGCCTGTACGATACTCTTAGGATGTACGTCACGCCTCACCTCCGGGTCTTCATCCTGAAGGCGTCCTACAAGATTATCTTGTGCTGGCCATGCACACTTGTAAGTCGACAAGAAGTGAGGACCATTAAACCAAGAAACTGGCAAATTGTCTACGAAGCATCCCCGAGATAATACGTCTGCTGGATTGTCTTCACCACTAACATTATGCCATTGATTGGCCTCTGAAACCTGTCTAATGAGTGTAACACGATTTGCTACGAAGGTCTTGAACCTTCTTGTCTCGTTCTGTATATATACCAGAACTATAGTACTGTCAGACCAGAAGTTAGATTTGAGCAAGGTGTTATCCAACTCTCTTTTAACAACAGCATCTAACTTGGCTGCTTCAACGGCAGCCGAAATTTCCAATATTGGTATAGTAATTCCTTTGATGGGAGCTACTCTGGCTTTACTGGCTAGCAGAGCTACACGTACCTTCCCATCTTGATTGATTGTCCTGATATACGTGCAAGCACCAAAGGTAACCTCACTTGCATCACAATAGTGATGTAATTCTGAAGTACAACCATTTAATTCTAATGGCAAAACACACCTAGGGAAGCGAAGTCTCGAGATTTCATATAGTGAAGCTATCCATTTCAACCACTTCTGACACAAAGATATAGGAATACTTTCGTCCCAAGATATCTTAAGCCTAGTCGCCTCCTGGAACAAGATCTTGGCTGGAACAATGATTGGCAAAATTAAACCTAAAGGATCGTAAGTCGAAGCAAGTTGGCTCAACATAACCCGTCTAGTCACATTCTGTGTTTGAACACCCTTGCTAACGAAAAAGAAACAGTCGTTCTCGACGTCCCATTTAATCCCAAGCACTTTGCTATGCATATTTGATGTCAATTCCTTTGCTTCCTTAGCCCTGTCTTGCTCATTGATGCTCTCTAGCAATTTGACGTTATTAATCATGAATTTGGTTAATTTAAAACTTCCGTGTCTGAGGACACTTCTTGTTTCTTCAATTACTTTGTCTCTTTGGGTGACGCTACGGACTTCAACATATCGTCAACGTAAAATGACCGGAATAACGTGTCTTTTATTTCCTCACAATGTTGCATGTCTTCTACAGTCTTCCGCAAAGCGTAGGTACTACTACTAGCGCACCATATTCCGCCAAAGGGATGTGAGGTCATTCTTAACTCTCTTACTTCATCACTAACATACCATAGAAACCTTAAAGCGTCTCTATCGCTGATGGGAATTTTGACCTGGTGATACAAGGCCTCAATGTCGGCCGTGATGGCGTAATGATGTTGGCGAAACCTGAGTAACACGTGAATCAACTTATTATTCAGATCTGGACCCTGTAGGCACTGACTGTTCAGACTGACTCCGTTCTTTTGAGCAGCACAGTTGAATACGACTCTCACCTTACCTGGTTTGGTTTCGCTCGTAATAGCATGATGCGAGAGGCATCACACTTTACCATCATCTCTCTTTGAATCAACCTTGGGAACATACTCTGCATACCCCTTCTTCAACAAATCTGAAATATTCTCAGAGTATACATTCAATATTCCGGATTTCACCAACCTTTGGTTCAAACTCCTTAATCGTCTCTCGGCGACGTCACGATTATTTGGCAAGTTTAGCTCACCTCACCAAGGTATCGGCAGTACATAATGCCCATCTTCGTATCGTGTTTCTTTATCCCAAAGGTTGATAACCTTCTGGTCGTTCTGAGATGGCGCCCTATCTTCACATTCATCACAAGCGTTCAACATCCGCTTCGATCGAGCTCGCAAAGCACGAGCCGGCAATTGATGAATACCACCTCCGAGAACTCTTGAGGATATGCACGCAGGAGTCCGCTTTCAGATGCCCCCGTGGAAAGCTGTATCAGCAGAAAGATGGAGTCTCTATGGGGTTGCCTTTAGGCGTCCTCTTCGCCAACTTCTTTATTGGATCTGTAGAGAAGGAGGTGTTCGGCAGGGTCCAGCAGCCGATGGCACATGGTAGATACATCGACGACATCTTCGTGAGAACCCGGACCAGTGAGGAACGCGAGGAACTACGCCAGCTTCTTCAAGAGATCTCTGGACTTCGGTTCACGACAGAGGAAGCCGAATATGGTACCCTGCCTTTCCTGGACGTCCTCCTCACGCAAGAAGGTGACCGTATGAAGACCGAGGTATATATCAAGCCTACCAATCCCGGACTATGCCTGAGCGGTGAAAATGAATGCCCGCAGCGGTACAAGGACTCTACCATTGCTTCCTTCTACAGAAGAGCCCTTACCCATTGCTCTTCCTGGACGTCTACGCAGAAGGAGTTCGACCGAGCAACACAAATGTTGGTCAACAATGGACATTCCAATCAGGATTGCCAACGTGTCCTGCGTACTGTTCTAAACAAATGGTACGTGGGACAACAAGCCGTGGTTGAAGAAGGAACCACTCACAGCCTCTTCTATAGAGCTTTCATGTCTTCCGCTTACCGCGAAGAAGAGAAGAGTGTGAGAAATATAATTGATAGGAATGTTCAAGTTACTAACCCTGTGGACCGTGTAAAGCTGGTAGTGTACTACAGGAACAGCCGCACAAAGGACCTCATCATGAAGAACGATAGTTCACCACGCCCTGGAGATATGGAAAGTACCTGCCTTGTGTACAAATGTTCTTGCCCAAATAGGGACTGTACGCCCTACGATGCTTACATAGGGTTGACTACTACCAGACTCTCCAGGCGCCTGAGCTATTATCTGACTCAAGGAGGTCCCAAACGTCACTTCCTGGAGAAACATGGCCAGCATCTCACAGGTGATGTCCTTCGGCAGAACACTGTCATAATTCAGAGAGAGTCCGACAAGAACCGCCTTGCCTACCTTGAAGCTTTATATATTGCGGATAGTAGGCCGTCTCTGAATTCCTACCAAGACGCCCCTACTATACTGCCTAGTATTAAGCCTTTCAGGAGAAGCAAGCCCCGAGGCAGGACAGAAAACATCACACTATACCCCCGGGGTAGCGAGGCTCGAGAGAACGGACAAGCCAGCCAATGAGCGTACGTAGGAAACTGTCCCGCCCTCTCAACCATGAGGGGACCAAAAAAAGGTCATCCTTCCAGCCAATCACACGCTGCATTTCTGTATCTTTGTAACATACAAACCCATGCTTTTGTTCCATCTTTGTATTTTGATAATGACTCAGGTAGAGTCGAAACGTCAATAGTGACCGGAATAGGAAATCTACTCTTTCCTTTACCCCTTGCTATAAAGGATACCTTCAGGAAGTTGGAAACTCTGAAGAAGATATATATATATATATATATATATATATATTCATATATATACCTATATATGTTTATATATATATATATATATACATATATGTATATATATACATATATCAAATCAAATCAGCTATCTTCAATCTATTGCCGAACACAGGCCACCTTCATAGCATTCCATGATTCACACGACCGCGCCAACCTTTCCCACGTCACTCCTGCTAACTCCTCTATCCTGTCTCTCCACCTTCTGTCTGGTCTCCCTCTTCCACGCTTCCCATCTCGCGGTGTCCATTCAGTAACATACTTGCTCCATCGTTTATCTGTCGTTCGCACTAACATATCTACCCATTTCCATTTCCTCTCTTTTACCGCCTCCACAATATCTTTCACTCTAGTCTGCTCTCTCACCCAACTTTCTCTCTTTTGGTTTCTCAGCTTTATTTCCATCACTGATCTCTCCATTGTCCTCTGTGCAGTCCTTAGTTGTTGTTGTTGTTGTTGTTTTCCCATCGCTTTTATCAGTTTCCAAGTCTCACACCCGTAGATTATTGCTGGCAGAATGCATTGATTGTAAACTTTACGTTTCAAAAATAAAGGTAGAGAGCCTTTCAGGATTTTATTATACTTACCAAACACTTTCCAACCAATTGTAATACGTCTTTTTATTTCATTATCGTGATCTTTCGTCACTTTCACCATCTGACCTGAATAATTATACTCTTCAACTTCCTCAAGACTCTCACCATCAATTATAATCTCTTTACTTTGAACTTCCGTGTTAAACATTACTTTAGTTTTACTCTTGTTAATTTTTAAACCTACTTTGAGACTTTCCTTGTTCAGATCATGCAGCATATCTTGCAAGTTTTCTGCTTTTTCTGAAATAAGAAAAATGTCATCTGCAAATCTTAGGTGGTTCAAATATTCGCCAATGATCTTCAAAACTTTCTCTTCCCAAGTCATCCTTCCGAAAATCTCTTCCAAACAAGCTGTAAATATCTAAAGACTCTGGTAGATAAAGGTAGATAAGTAAGGTAGATAGAGAGGTAGGTGGCGAGAATTTTATTCTATGTGTAGAATATTTTCCGAACATAAGCTGTAAATAATTTGGGTGAAATTCCGTACTCCTTTCTCGATCTTGATCTTTTCTATATCTTCATGTTGTCGAATTATAGCGGTATCTTTCGCATAAATCTTTTCTAAAACCCTTACGATCTGTTCGTTTGTACCTGCTTGCGTAACAAATTTAGTACTACTATTTGTTCTACCGAGTCAAAGGCCTTCTTGCAATCTACAAAAGCTAAACAGAGAGGTATATTGTATTCTGTCGGTTTCTCGATTAGTTGGTTTATCGCCTGCAAAGAGTCTAGAGTCGAATATCCGCTTCTAAATTATGCCTGTTCTCTCGGTTGGTTTCCATCCAAAAATTGATTTAGTCTATTTGTAAGGATCTTGGAGAATACTTTATATACATTTGATAGCAAGTTAATCGCTCGATAGTTACTAAGGTTATTCTGGTCTCCTTTTTTATGGAACAAAATCACCATAGCATTGTACCAAGATTCAGGAACGCTTTCTTAACATAAGCGCTGGGTGTACAACTAAGCTAACCTAATATGAACTTCTTTCCCTGCATCTTCCAACAGATCTATCGATATACCATCTCCCCCAGGTGCTTTTCCTAGTTTCATATTTTTAGAGCAAATTTTACTTCTTCCTTTGTAATCTCTGGTACATTACTAACGTCTATAGATGAATTTACCGTCTCAACTACGGCCTTTAACGAGTAAAGCTCTAGATAGTATTCTTCGACTCTTTTTACCATTCTGTCTCTGCAGTTAATGATTTCTCAATTTCTATCTTTTAAATATATAACTTGCTGTCTTCCTAAAGCATGTCTGCGCTCGGTCCCTTTAATATTTTTACCTTTCCGAATAATTTCCTCTATTTCATCCATGTTTCTCTTTCTTTTCTCTAATATTTGCCTTATGTTGATAAGCTTGTTTAGTTCTACTCTTTCTATTTCGTCTTTCCTGCTTTTCATCTACATAGTCCTTCTTCTTTTAATTAGGCCATTTGTAGCTTTAGAGTATTTGTTTTTTTTAACACTTTCTCTGCCAATTCCCTAATGATATTCAATACAAACACACACACACACACACACACACACACACACACACACACACACACACACACACACACACACACACACACACACACACACACACACACACACACACACACACACACACACACACACACACACACACACACACACACACACACACACACACACACACACACACACACACACTGTTACCGCCTGTTGCAGTAATTCTCTAGAGTTGTTCTTATAATAAAATAGTTCTTAAGGGCCCCCCATGCCTATTCTTCTCTCAAAGCTTGAGGGGTGAATTAAATGAGGGTGATTTTTATCTCTTCATTCTGCTACTTGGTCTTGTGATCTACACCCAGAGAGTTCCGTTGGGATCCCTCTACAATACGTCAAGCCACCTTCGTTCTGACGTCACCATTTCGTTCATCCAATATCCTCTTACTTCTCAAACAAGTGCCACTCCTTAAGGGCGTGACTTTACCTCCTTGCGTCAATAATTTTTCTCCTCCTCTACCTTTTTCTCCAATCAGAGAGGCTGTTATACTGTTTGTAAACTAAACCATCCCGCTTAGATGTCGAGATTTCTTGTGTAAGCAGTATTGCTTAAGACGTTGTAACAGTCTTTCTGATTGGAGAAGGGTTGAGGAGAAAAGTGAAATATCGGTACACGGGAGAAAAGTTACGCCCTTGGGGGAGGCACTTATTTGTAACATTAAAGATCATTGGATGAATAAGGCAATGACGTCGGAACAGAGGTGGCTTAGTGAGTGGATTGAGGATCCCAGGGAGTCCCTTGATGTAAATTGACATGTCAACTGTAATATTCGGAAGAAACGAATAGAAAATTTAACTACGCTTAATTCACCCCATCAAGAAACATTACTTACTTTCTAATGCAAGTTATGGTAAAAGACATACTTCAGTGATGGAAAGAAATTGGAAGTGAGAGGAGAAATACAAAACAATATAAGGAAACAGTAAACAGAATTAAACCAGCAATTACGGAGGGACACGGGGACTGAAAGTGATGGGGGTGAAAGTGGTGGGACGCATGGGGATAAGAAGGTGACGTCAGCTAAAGGGACGTAACGAATTAAGTAAACGCTCCGAAGAAATTACAAGACTGATGAAAGCATCAACTACTACAGTACCGCAACCATAACCACGCAGTGCACAACCACAACCACGCAGAGCACAACAACAGCCAGGATCGCAACCACAACCACGCATATGCTACCTCCAGGGAACAACTAGACGAAGAACGTAGGGGGTCTACAACCACTACCCGCAACTGCTACGAGTGAACGAGGGATGACGAAGCAGTGAAAAAGGACTGAAAAAGAGGACGAGGTTGACGCATGTGGAGGCAGTTGATTCAAATCGACTTTAAAAACACTGAAGGTATGAATGTGGGTAGTACTCATCGGCAGGAGGTTCATACTTCGAATGTCAATATTCTCAAATTCAGGGGTGATGAAAACACCTTAGGATTTAATAGGTTTTTCGGTTTGATTGACACATTAATGATTAGCAAAAAATTACAGGTGGAAAAAAGGAAAATAGAAATTTTAAAAGAGAATGTAGATCCTGAGAAGGCTGGAGCTAGGCTTATAATAGATTTCCAGCAAATGAAAGATATCAACCAATATGAAGCTTATAACAAAGCCTTCATTATACATTTTATGTCAAATTGTAATAAGGATCCTATCAGGTCTTTGGTTAGAATGATGAAAAACTAAAAACGAGTGAATCAGGCACAGACTACTTAGCAAGATTAGACAGATATTCTAAGGACATGAATCCTATATTAAAAGATTCAGATTGGATAGAAAGATCTAGTGACAAAATGAAAGTTTCTCAGGTAATTAAATTAATGATCTTTGTCTTGTTTGCAAACAGTTCAGATGAATTAACGGCAGAAAACTGTATAAAGATCTCAAGGCAACTATAAATTTAGGGGAGGTAGAATATCTTCTTCAAAAATAGTAAATCTAAAGCAATTAGTCCATATGTGATGACAGTGGGATAACAGAAATAAACTTGGAACTATCATTGATTATAGAAATAGGGGATCTGAACATAGAGTTAGAAGCTCTTCAAGGGATGCTAGTATTGTATATTACAATTGTAGTACTTGAATGAAAGCTTAGTTGCTTTGCTCGTGAAGCACAATAAAGCAATTGCTTTGTCGGGAACGCCTTAGGCAAAACAACTGTTTCAAAACATCAGATCATATTAAAACCAGGGACTCAACCTATCTATATACCTACCTACAGAATACCACATTCTAAACTAGCCATTTTAGATAAACTGATCACTGAAATGTTATCGCAGGACATTATTGAACATAGTAAAAGTGAGTGGAACTTCCCTCTGATTCTGGTGCCAAAATTAGATGGTACCATGCGTCCAGGTATTGATTATAGGGAATTGAATAAGCATACCATACGTGACCGATAACTATTACCGGTGATAGGGGACATTCTTAGAAGTTTGGGAACTGAGAATAGGTATTTTAGCACTATCGATATCAAATCTGCTTTTTGGCAAATAGAGTTGCATGAAGACTCACGAGAATTCACAGCATTTTCTACTCCAAAGGGACACTATGAGTTCAAACTATTGCCATTTGGATTATGTAATAGTCCATTAACTTAAATGAGATTAATGAATACAGTTCTAGATGGTTTCTCAGGAAATACTGCCAGTGTATTTCTAGATGATATTCTGATAGTTTCTCAAACAGTTGCTGAGCACTTTAAGAAATTAGATTTTATATTCTCAAGACTAGTTGAAGCTGGATTGAAAGTGAAACTTGAAAAATATAAGTTTTTGCAGGACAGTGTTATTTATTTGGGACATAAGATAGGCAGGTATGCACTTAGTACAGTAAATTCAAAGGTTGAGGCAGTAAAGAAATATGAAATTACATAGAGACAATACTACGCTGTGTATATAACTTTCATAATATATTGCCTATTTCAACCTCTTTGAAAAGAAGGAAATATTCTCCATTGAAATCTAATGTTGCTATTCTTAAACAAACTTTACAATGAGAAGGAGAAAGACACTAATTTCATTATTGAAAGTAGTGAGTTTGCAAATCTATTTTTGACGTTTTTATTATGTCTTTTTGTTGTTTCTGACATATATCTGCTAGATTTTTTTCTTTTCGACATTTATGCAGTTTGGAAAGGTTTCTTATTTCTTTGTTATGTGTAGGATATGTTTTGATGATACCATCCCTTTTCCAGTTTGTGCAGATATAGTTTTAAATATTTAGCTTATTGTATATGATATTTTCCAAGTCTGTATTTTAGCGTGCCCTCTAAGAGGGTAGTAGAAAATAATTGATCAGGACGACCAAGGGTAGCTGCCGAGGCCTGTAAGAGGTTGGTAGATAACGGTAGGCAATATAGATAGAGGGGTAGGTGGCGAGAATTTTATTTTAGGTGTAGGATGTTTACCAAACATGAGCCGCGAAGGAGTTAAATAATCTCGCTCACCGTCTAAAGTTTACAAACAACCGATAGAGTACAGATTTTAATGTTGATGTGACAATATGTAAACTAAGCCATCCCGCTTAAATGTCGAGATTGCTTGTGTAAGCAGTATTGCTTAAGACGTTGTAACAGTCTTTCTGATTGGAGAAGGGTGGAGGAGAGAAAATATTGGTACACGGGAGAAAAGTTACTCCCTTGAGGGAGGCACTTATTTGTAACATTAAAGATCATTGAATGAATAAGGCAGTGACGTCGGAACAGAGGTGGCTTAGTGAGTGGATTGAGGATCCCATGCAGGAGTCCCTTGGTGTAAATTGACAAGTCAACTGTAATATTCGGAAGAAACGAAGAGAAAATTTAACTACGTTTAATTCACCCCATCAAGAAACATTACTTACTTTCTAAAGCAAAATATGGTAAAAGACATACTTAAGTGATGGAAAGAAATTGGAAGTGAGAGGAGAAATACAAAACAATATAAGGGAACAGTAAACAGAATTAAACCAGTAATTACGGAGAGACACGGGAACTGAAAGTGATGGGGGTGATATATATATATATATATATATATATATATATATATATATATATGTATATATTTATATATATATTGGTGTATTTCGGTAGCAGGTTCTCATGTAGACAATTTTTATTGAAGTTCACAGCAGCTTCTGCGTTCACGACTTTTTTGCTGAGAAGTTCTACATCTCTGATGATGGAACGGTGAGCAATGGGTAGCTCCCATAAAAGTTGTCCGAAAGACATAGAAAGTTCTTGTAGATGAAGAACACTTTATTAAAACAAGCTTTCGACCTACATAGGTCATCTTCAGGTTATGGTACAGGCAAAGAAGGGAACAGTTTATATAGGGAACTAAATACAGAATGGAAGAAAAGGAGGAACGTGATTGGTCGAGGCTGGCCAATAGGGATCTAGGCATTGACCCGGGATCCCGCTTGCGAACCTGCCTGAGCCGTACGCCGTTCGTCCTCTTCTCTAACTATCTTATAACCCCGTGAGCCTCTTCTGAGTGCTTCTTTGGAGCTCCGTTTGATAGATGGAGTGTCAGGCGCCTGGAGAGCTTCGTAGTAGTTCTTCCAATGTACGTAGAGGGCAGGGCTGCAAAGTTCCCTGAAAGGCATTTATATTCGTACACTAGATGGCTACGTTGAAGCTCTGGGATGACAGTTTTGGGGCTGTTTTTTAGGAGGAGGTGATGTGTTTTCTTGTTTTTGTAGAAGATTGTGAGGTTCAGTCTGTCGTCCTTGTTGGTGGTTTCTACGTATTTGGAAATTATATCCTTAAGGGCTCTTTCATCTTGTTTGTATTGGCTGTTCATGTATCCACGGTAGTACAGACGGAAATGGTGTCCTGCAGATGTTGCGGTATTTTCTTTGTTGTGCCACCTGTCAAGCTGGATGTTGATAGCTTTGGAGACTTCTGAGTTTGAATATCCATTATTCACGAGGACCTGGGTGCCTCGTTCTAATTCCTCATGGACGGTCTGCCAGCTATTGCAATGTGTGAGTGCTCTCCTCACATACGCGGAGATTGTGGCGCGTTTGTACCTGTCAGGACACTCACTCCTTCCGTTGAGGCAAAGTCCTGGGTTGGTCGGTTTACAGAATACTTTCGTGTAAAATCCATGCGGTTGCTGGTTAACTAAAATATCGAGGAAAGGAAGACATCCGTCTGAACTGTTTTCTACAGAGAGATTGAGTCCCGATGCCTCCTGAAGGCAATGGTGGAGGTGTTGTAATTCGTCATCGTCTTTAGCCAATACGAAGATGTCATCGATATACCTGGCGTAGATTCGTGGCTTCTGTTGGATGGAGAAGACGTCTCTTTCTATGCGACCCATAAAGAAATTGGCAAAAAGAACGCCTAGGGGCGAACCCATAGCGACGCCGTCTATTTGCCGGAACATTCTGCCGTCGGGTGAAACGAAAGGGGCCTCTTTCGTGCAGAGTTCCAGAAGGGCCTGCAAGGAAACGTTTGGAATGTCAATTTTTGGTGGGCTGCCTTCAGGGTAGATCTCTTCTAGGATGAACTGGATTGTCCGGTCAATATCGATGTTAGTGTAGAGACTTTCAACATCGAGGGATGCTATGACACCTTCGCCGCTGGATCCCTTTAGGAGGTCGAGGAAGTCTGATGGGGAAGAGAGGCTGTAGTCTCTGGGGGTGAAGGGGCTAAGAAGATCATTAAGTAAGTAGGTGTAGGGATTTGGCTTATTATAGGCCTGAGAGGATTGCCAGGTTTATGTGTTTTAATATTTCCATAGCAATATCCCAAACCATAATCGCCTGTAAGGGGAGACTTACTGAACCTTGGCTTGAACTGCCATATGTCTTCTTTAATCCCTGCATTTTCACCAGAGGATGTAGACGGCTACTTCAAAACCTTTGAAGCTATACAGTAGCTCTCAAACAGCTGTATCCCAAAGATGACTGGCTTACAATACTAACTCCAAAATTAACAGGAAAAGCTCTTCAGGTGTACAATATTTTAGACAGGCCCGACGATTACGATTTCGTTAAGAAACAGGTTCTACATGCGTATGCTCTAACCCCTGATGGCTACAGACAAAAATTCAGATCTTTAACAAAATCTCATGCCCAAACTTATGTTGGATTTGCCTCAGAAAAACTTAGACAATGTAAAAAATGGTTAGAAGCTATAAATGTAACTACCTTTGCAGAACTTCTCAATACTATAGTCCTGTAGGAATGGAAAAGTAAAACACCCTTTCACATTTTGAGATATGTAGAAGATAGAAGCGAAAAAAACCTGATCCAGGCCGCCGAGTTAGCTGATGCCAAAGCCTTGATGATAGAGACGTGGGGAAGCGAAACTCGCAGGCAAAGCCCCATTGTGAGATCCTCTTCTGGTTATCGCCCTGAAGGAGCAGGTGGTAAAGTAGGAAGTAACATAAATTATAATCGTATTTCCCAGCCAGTACAGTGTAGTTATTGTAAAAAGACAGGTCATTCCATTCAAGAATGTAATCATCCAGGTTGTAAAGCCTCAAGCAAATTTAAAGATCATAGTGCCAAATCTAAACATATTGGAGCCTCTAATGTTCATAACCCCCATACTTCTTTTGACCCATACATTTTCCAAGGAAGAGTATCTTTACATAAAGGTGGTCCTAATTACCCCGTTACCATACTTAGGGATACAGGGGCAGCCCAGTCAATTCTCCTCTCAGATGTCATTTCCAATATATCCAATGCATTTACAGGTGAAAAAGTTTTATTGTCTGATCTTACAAGTCAAACTTCTTACCCCCTAGCAGAAGTTTATCTAGAATGTGCATTCCTTACTTCTCAAGTGTGTATACGGCTCATATACACGACGAGTAATATAACCCCAGTCATATAACCCACTCCTTAACTCACTGTCCACCACGGGCATTAATCGCTGAGTCAAACATCACGAGGCCCAGTGGAACCCACAAATCGCTGAGTCAATCCTTTGGCTTCGCGACAACACCGTCGACCACCAAACACACAAACGAACACACGCGATCAATCTAGTAGCCACCCAGTACTGACATACGATATTACGTATACTGACGGTCCTCCCCTGGATATATAATTAACATGTATGATAGTAGACAACAATACGTAATCAATGTAGTTGCACCACCCATGTGAGACAACGGACCTTCTCGAAATTATTGTAAATCTCAAGACTAAAGTCAACACGAGAAAGTGTTGAGGTTAGCACTTCCGGCCAATGACCACCAGGGTAGCGTGGCCGAGAGCGGTAGTTGGGACGATGACGGGTGTTGTGCAAGAAGAGGTGTGGTAAACAGTTATCTATGTAACCAATATTGTATCGTTCTGTTTAACAGTTGACAGTGTATATACCATAACTGTGAAACCTGGAAGCTTTGAATAAAGGGGTATAAACTTAATACGAGTTTACACAAACCACTACCCCGTACCTAGTGAACGATACATATTACTGGTGGCAGCGGTGACCGCGCCCACGTCTCCAGAGAAACAAACTAACTACCAGAAAAAAAGACTATCGAGGACTCATCCTGCGCACCCCTCTGCACCAATTGTGTTCCTCCAAAAGAAGCGGTGGTGAAAATTTCTCACCACCTGGTGGCAGCAAAACCACATCCTGCACAACACCTACGTTATCGCCGCCGACTCGACAATAACTACCCGCCTCTAAATAAGGTAACCCAACCACTACCTTTTTCAAATACGTAATAGTATCATTACTACTATTACCTTACCTATCCATTCCTGAATCGCTGATACTGCTTCTCCTTTTTTTTTACGAGAATATCAACGAGGCGCTCCCCTCATCTAGAGGTAAACCTACACACACCACTCAACCCAGTACCCTATTACTATGGTGACGTACTATGGTGACGTACTATTACTATGGTGACGCACGCCTCTCTCAACGCGTAACTACAAAGAAGTCTACGCCTAGTTACAGCCCCACCTGGCGATATCTACAAACCTGTCTACATTTTACGAGTGCAGTGTCCAATTAACAAATAATATTCCAAGTAAGACTATTAGGAATACCATTTTTAACAATATTTCACAGTGTTAAATACTATATATATAATAAAACAAATTCATTTTAATAATTATATTCACTATAAATTATTTTTTCTAGATTTCACTATTCCACTGTTTTGCATACATACTATTATGTTCATATGCATTTTTTTCCAGTGACATAATTTGTGTTTACACTATATACCTTGTTTTTTTGCTTTAGATATTATCCATTGTATCTATTGTCTTGCACTCAATGTCACTCACCAAACAGTCGTAACATTGTTTAGCTGAAAGAAGATAACATGCTTCAAGCATTTTGTAAATTCTAATTTTCAACCACTACAACTTATCAAATACCAATTTCACATATTCCTAATACCATTTCATATTTATAGATATGCAATAACTTTACTAGATTTGACTATTACATAATATCACATTTATATGTATTCTTACAGTTAAGTAATTCTTGTCTAAACTCCATTTATATTTTACATAGAACTTAGACATTTTTTATAAATGTAACTTACCTTTCATAATTACTACTGTTAACCAGCGATTATTATACTATAACGTGCACTATATTTAACCATTATTATTATTACCATATTTTTACCATTTTTACCATTTATATTTATATGTTCTTATATGTAACCCATATATAAATGTTGACATCCCATATCCCCCCCTCCTTTATCTAAGCATAACATATTACCCTTAGTTACTATATACCTATTATTCATATTTTAACAGTCCTTTTTTCTTAGATTACAAATCAAACATAACTATTAACTAATACATACTAACTATTAACTAATACATGGCTTGACAACATGGCCACTGGAACCAGAAGTAAAGTTTTACAAAGGATGCATAGCGTCTTATCAAGATCTAGAGAAGAAAAACAACGACAGGACATATCCAGTGACAAAGAGGAAATACACACAGAAGACTTAATTGACAATGACAAACCAGACCATTTCTACCTATATCCACAGGTTGACAATACCTCTAAACAGTTAACCAATGACCAGTTAAATAATCCTGACAAAACTAATCCTAATGCAGATACCCCAATAGACCCTCTTTATGAGAACGATGTCCTACCTTTTTTCAACCAACCTCCTCAAGTAGACCCCTCCAACCCCTCTCAACCACAACAACCCACCCACCCAACTCCTCATATTACTCCTCCTAATATCATACCTTTCAACCAGCCTCCTCAAGTAGACCCCTTTCACCCCTCACAACCACAACCACCCATTCCTCCCATCCAACCAAATATGCAAACTAAACCTCCTATAAACCATAATCCATCCAACCCCCATATCCCAACACATAATAATCCCCCTCCCATTCAGCAGCAGTACCAAAACTTCCCCTTTCCTTCCCCCCATACCCCATCTGGTCAAACCCACTCCACACCATACCACCAACCACCACCTAACCTTCCTCCAAACCCACAATATTATCCTTACCCACAACCTCAACCAACAATGATTAACAACTATCAAACCATAACCCCCCTCACAGAAATCCCAACCTTTTCCCAAGATAGTGGACTATCCATTACAGACTTCTTGACAGCATGTGACCTGTTCTTCTCAAAGAACACACAATACTCTGAGACAGATAAAATAAATTTGTGCCGTCAGAAAATAGACCCATCTGACATTTGCCGTTCAAAGGCAAGGATGCTAGACAGCTTAGTTGCATGTGGAATCACATATCAGGAATATAAACGCCACCTTCTTAAGGTCTTTCACAACAAACAAGCAAACAATATATCCTTCCTTATCACTTTCCTCAATAACACTAGAGTCCAACCACATTCCGTTACGAACATTATGGATTTCGTAGCAAACGGAATTAAAGAGGTCAGAGAGGACCTAGAGAATAACTCTCCTTGGACCCACACTGACCAATTTGGTCAAAATGTAATGCCAACAAAACACCTACTAACATTCCTTGAGATAGCTTCCTATCTCTCCCAACTCCCTCCAAAGTGTTTAAAGGAAGCCTCCAAAAGGGAACTAGACACTAGAAACCCTCTAGCTTATACCTATATCTTAGATATCATGAATGCTTGCAATGTATCTTTAGACACCCCCTACCATCTCCCCAGACTAAATAGCCTTCACTCACAGCAGCCCCCTCCCACCAATCAAGGACAACCTTCTAAGTGGTGCTCCTACCATTCATCAACCAGTCACAACACAAAAGACTGCATACAAAAACAACAAATACAAACACAGGCACCACGCCACCCTATCCCTTGCTCAGTTCATGGAACCATTTCCCACACCGATGCCCAGTGTTGGACACAGCAAAAACAACACCCGCAGGTACAACACCACCCCATCCCTTGCTCAGTGCATGCTACTACCTCGCATACGAATGCTCAGTGTCAAGTTCAGAATCAAAAAAACAAGTTCCACCCCCCTTTAAACACCCACTCCTACCTACACCAACACATCCAACACAACTACCTCACCCTAGAAGTGAGTGTAGATCAACTTAAAGTTGACATGATGGTTGATACAGGAACAAACCTGAACATCATCCCAAGAGCTCTGTACGAAGCATTAAATGACCCACCCCAAATTCAATTTTCCAATATGGAAGGACTCCTAATAGAAGGGAGCACCATTTCACTTCACGACATGGTTGATCTGAGCATAGAAGTGAACGATTCCAAAGTAGGTTTCACACCTTTCCACATAGCTGATGAATGGAGTCTTGATCAACAAGGTATAATAGGATTACAGTCATTGAGGATTTGGAAAACTAAGATAGACTTTGAGACCAACAAAATCTCCTTCCGAGATGTAAATAATGAGTCAACAGTTCCTGAGACACCCGACTCAGACACACAACCTCTCTCATGTCTACCTTCCTTAAATACTCCAAATCCCACTAACAGCTATTCCTTCCGACCACCCCCTTATGTCACCTCAAAGGCACTGATGTCTAACACAGTCATCATACCCCCTAGACATTCAATAACAGTCTTACTATACATACCCGGTGCAATCGAACATCAGGACGTCATAATCGACTCAGACACGTCCAGGCTTAACAACATAGCCATTGAGTCCTCCTGGGATACAATATTAGACAATAAACATACACTAGCTATGTTAACAAACATGTCAGACCAACACCGTAAAATCAGGAAGAATACAAACATTTGCGCAGTCCATCTCCATAATTCCCCTATCCAGGAACCACTGCCACAACACATCAACCAAGTGAGACCAACACAACCCCTTCCCCCTATCCACCCAGACCAAATCACGACATCAGCCACCGGAGAAACCCATAGTGAACTGTTAACCCTCCTACAAAGGAATAGATCAGCTATAGCCTTAGAAGGTGAACCACTAGGCAAATGTGATATTATCAAGCATCACATCCAAATTCCCCCTAACACCCCCCCTTCATACACCCCCCCTTCATACACCCCCGCTTACCGCATACCTCACAGTAGGAAATCCCAAGTCAATGACAGTGTCCAAGAGATGATACACCAAGGCGTCATTTCCCATTCAGACACCCCATGGAACAGTCCCCTCTTCCTAGTCCCAAAGAAAGACGGAACTTTACGCCCTGTTGTTGACTTCAGGAAAATCAATAACCTAACTCAATCTGACCCACACCCCCTCCCCGCCATGCAAGATGTACTACAATGCATTGGCAACGGGAACTCTGTTTTTTCCACAATAGACCTTAAGTCAGCCTTCTGGCAGGTCGAACTAACAGAGGAATCAAAACCCGTAACTGCATTCTCCACTGATAAAGGACATTTCCACTTTGAGCGTATGCCCTTTGGCCTTAAGAATGCCCCCTCAACCCAACAAAGGTTGATGACCCGCATTTTCAGCGACATGATAGGAATCTCATTGTTCGTCTACTTAGACGACCTCATCATTTACAACCCCACACAAAGAGAACATCTTCACACACTAGAGATTGTCCTAAAAAGACTCAAAAACACAGGATTGAAAGTCCAACTAGGAAAGTGTAAATTCCTACAGACGGAACTCACCTTCCTAGGACATAAGGTAGATGCCAGAGGTATCCATACCAACACAGACAAGATAGAAGCTATAAACAAATTCCCAACACCCAAAAACACAACCCAAACTAGAAGCTTCGTAGGTCTTGCATCATACTACAGACACTTTATCCGAAACTTAGCTGATATTGCTTCCCCTCTGACCAAATTCACAAGGGAGGCGAGCCATTTCAATGGTCAGAAGCAGAACAGCAAAGTTTCGACACTCTCAAACACGCACTCACCACAGCCCCTGTACTAGTTTTCCCTGACATGAAGAAGGAATTCCTTCTTTAGACAGACGCCTCCTCTGTATGAATAGGCGCAGTCTTACAACAAAAAGACGACAACGGCAAAGAGCACCCCATAGCCTACGCAAGTATAGTCCTCAACAAGGCTGAAAATAATTACTCTACAACACACAAAGAAGGGTTAGCTATCGTTTGGGCACTCAAACACTTTAAACATCTCATTCTAGGGTACAATATAAACATCTTTACAGACCACCAACCCCTAGTTTACCTTTTCAACACAAAAGACCTTCACGGAAGAATTGCTAGATGGAAAACCACCTTACTAGACTTTGATCCCAAAATATCCTACTTAGCTGGAAAAGCTAATGTAGTGGCAGATTCCTTGAGCAGACAAAACCACATCAACCCTGTCACCCAAACCACATGCATTCCCATGCGAGAACTTAGGAATGAAACAGACAGTGACCCAATATGGTCCCCAATAAAACAACATCTCATTTCACAAACCCCCTTACACTCCCGACCACCTGTCCCTATTGAGGAATTCAAACTGGTCGACGGAGTCATAAGGAGAACCATTAATACAAGAGAGGTTACTGTTATCCCCAGAGCCCCAGTCCCCAAGGTCCTACATATATTGCACGACAGTGCAATGGGAGGCCACTCGGGCAGAGATAAGACACTAAACACTGCTAGGCACACATATTACTGGCCTAACATGAAAAGAGATATAACCACACACATAGATTCTTGTATAACTTGCAACCAATTCAGAGGCCCTAACCCGAGGGAAATCAACATAAAAGATATCCCACTCCCTGCTGAGCCATGGGAAACACTTGGCATTGACCTACTGAAAATGCCAACGAGCCATCAAGGTTCCAACTATGTACTCACAGCAGTTGATTATTTCTCTAAATACACAATCTTAATACCACTCCAAGACAAAACAGCAGAGACTGTAGCCAAAGCCCTAGTCAACAATATCTTTTGTAGATACACCATACCACACACAATGTTATCTGACAATGGATCAGAATTTAAAAATGAGGTGATGCGCGAAATAGCACACCTCTACAACATTGACCAAACATTTGCCACTGCATACCACCCACAGGGAAATGGTCTGACTGAGCGAACAAATCGCAAGGTCCTAGAGATTCTCAGACCATTGGTCAACGACCTCATGGACAGTTGGGAAGATTGGCTACCACAGGTACAAGCCAGTATCAATAGCACAGTCAATTCCGCAACAAAGATGTCCCCACATGAGATCATTTTCAGCAAACCAATGCGCCTACCCTACCAAATATTCAACCAACCACCCCCACCCTTATACAAGCTAGATAACCTCGCACACTGCATCAAAAGAGGTATGCAAACCATTTACAAACAAGTTAGAGCAAACCTGAAAGAAGCCCAAGAGAAGACAAAGACAAAACACAAACACAAACGGTCAATTCCACTTGACATAGCACTTGGCGACTCAGTCATGGTAAAAGACTCAAGTAGGACAAACAAACTCAAACCCAAATTCCTAGGCCCCTTCACAGTCACAAGTTCACTCCCTAACAATGTTTTCCTACTAACAGATCCTTCCGATCACACCACCTTCACCATACATGGAGAGAAGTTGAGAAAGGTCAAACTGAACCTCGACCCAATCTCACCTCCCATCCACAACCCACCTACCACAGACACACACCAATCACCAAAACGCAAGTCTCATCCCATGACTCTGCGTCGACGCAACTAAACATGCACTCTAGCTCTCGCCCCTGAAGATGCAGGACGTCATGTATCTATCAGTGGAGGTTAAAATGGCCCATTTCCAATAAGAACTCCTTTCCGCATATCTATTGAAACTTCTCTACTTCCTTCCGACCAATATAACCTTAGCGAGAGTCAGATAAATATATCCTTAGTCATTCAGACACTGCCCCTTTTTCCACAGATGAAATCCCTACAACTCCTCCCTCTCATCGTCCACCTCGCCCTCTCCGTCCCAAGGCTTTTGCCCGGCGCCATAGTCCACAGACATGGCACCACAGCATGCGTCGAAGACTCCATCATGGTGAAACTCCGCATCTCACCCACATCCTTGCTAGAACCAATTACTAAACTACAAAATGACCTACTACAAGTAGAGAAAATGATAGGCAGGCAAGTACCAAATAACACTCATCAAAATTATGAAATCTCACTGATACTCTACCACAACGTCAACTCATTACAAAGTAAACTTGACAAGATAAAATACACAATATACCACCTCCCAGACCCAGACAACGACACTACAAAGACCGGAAGAACCAAAAGAGGTCTATTCGATTTCGTTGGCATTATTTCTAAATCCCTATTTGGAACTGCTACTGATCAAGACATTCAAACAGTTAATTCACACATACGAAAAATAACAAGAGTACTCCAACAACAAGGGAAACTCATAGACTTAAATTCACAGAACATAGACCTCCTCGCTGATTCTGTAAATTCGGTCATTGACAAATACAATGACCTTGCACACTTCACAAACTCCCAGTTGTCTCAAATCACAAATTCCCAAACGGCCCTTTTCTTCCTTTATCACCTGAATAAACTAGACAAAGAACTAGATAGCCTCAAAGACCATACCAATCTCATACAGAGAGACATTTGGAACGCCCACGCAGGTGTAGTCGACTTCCAAATGATCACCTCAACCCAGCTTACCCAGACACTACGACGAGCCCACAGTACACTACAACTTACCCCCTTCTTTTCTAAACATGAAATACAACATTATTACCCCATCTTAGCATCAACTATCTTCCAACAATTTATTTTAATCAACATACCGATGGACCCTGTCAAGAGATTCTCCCTTTGGGAAATTTATCCTTTCCCATACCCTTACCAAAACCGCACAATGACCCTCAACCTACCAACCTCTACCATCTTAAAATCAACCGACGGTCAGTGGCTAACACTGACATCACCGGAGACCATAGCAACTTGCAAGACAGCACGACCCAACTTCCACATCTGTCCAGCCTATCCCTTCCATTTCCAACTAACTAAATCCCAACCCTGCCTCTCAGAACTTACAACCGACAGAATACATTTTACCGAAACTTGTGATTTCCGTTTCTCAGACAACACCCAAATTCACCATACACATGTAGGACATAAACACTTCCTATATCTCCCTCATCCAACCTTAGTGTCTGTCATGTGCCCCCGTAAACCACCCACCCACCATAAGATCAACGGCTCCGTCACACTGCCAGACATTTGCCAAATCTACATGATGAACTCAATGCTACTCCCCAATAACCTCCACGACCAAGGTACCCTCAACTTGACCCACGACCTAGGCCCCATAACCCAACTAATACTCCCTCCCCTACCTAAGATCCCCGATACCATCCTTCCAAGCAAGATAGACATAATACACCAACTGAATAAATCAACCACTCTAGACATGGATTCATTCGACTTACATCATAGGATTCCTCCATATACCTCCACAGCCCTTTCCCTCTTAATCATTCTCTTTATACTAATAATAATAATCATATTCTGTTGCACGAAGTAAAACCTTCCATAACCTTTCAACTCCCATTCCCGATTTACTGTAAACCTAGATTAAGTTTATGCTGTGTCTCACCCACGTTCATGAATATTGTAATATTCTTTACGGGAAACCATATATATATCTATTGTGATTACCAACAAGTGCGATGTGTTACACCACACTACCCATTGAACTGGGTTGGAAAATGACATTCCCTACAGTGTTGGTACTAAAACACATGAACCCCATAACAGTTAGAAAGAGATGTGACACACCAAACTGACCATAGAACATTATTTAGAAAATGACACCCCCCCCACAGGGATAGTGTTAAACCATAAAAACCATAACATTTAGAAGGTGATTTAAACAGTGTTATCAAAGATATAGCGTAACCTTTCATGTGAAATCTAATATAACATGTAATCTGGTGAGACACAACGTTACACTTCTGAGACACAACATCGCTACCCCTTAATTACAGATCATGATCCCCCTTGGGACCTCAGATTCACTTCAACAACACCCCCCCCATCTTCATATTTTTAATCCCACAGGATTTTGTGTCTCTGAATTTTTTTTCTCGATGTATTACCCATATAAATACTTTTGTAAACCATGTAACCTAGGTGCTGGGAGCCACCTAACCCCAGGGGGAGAGCAATATGTATACGGCTCATATGAACGACGAGTAATATAACCCCAGTCATATAACCCACTCCTTAACTCACTGTCCACCACGGGCATTAATCGCTGAGTCAAACATCACGAGGCCCAGTGGAACCCACAAATCGCTGAGTCAATCCTTTGGCTTCGCGACAACACCGTCGACCACCAAACACACAAACGAACACACGCGATCAATCTAGTAGCCACCCAGTACTGACATACGATATTACGTATACTGACGGTCCTCCCCTGGATATATAATTAACATGTATGATAGTAGACAACAATACGTAATCAATGTAGTTGCACCACCCATGTGAGACAACGGACCTTCTCGAAATTATTGTAAATCTCAAGACTAAAGTCAACACGAGAAAGTGTTGAGGTTAGCACTTCCGGCCAATGACCACCAGGGTAACGTGGCCGAGAGCGGTAGTTGGGACGATGACGGGTGTTGTGCAAGAAGAGGTGTGATAAACAGTTATCTATGTAACCAATATTGTATCGTTCTGTTTAACAGTTGACAGTGTATATACCATAACTGTGAAACCTGGAAGCTTTGAATAAAGGGGTATAAACTTAATACGAGTTTACACAAACCAGTACCCCGTACCTAGTGAACGATACAAGTGCAAATTTGCAGTACGTCACGGATCCTTACCTATTCACGGGATAAAGTTCCTGTTGGGTAACAATTTCCCTGATACCCTAATCGTTCCCCCACCAAGGACAGTAGGTGAACCTTTACCTGCAAGTCCCACCCTTGAATTGGATGAGAGTTGTCCACATCTGTTTCCAGCCTGTGCTGTAGCTCGATCCCAAAGTAAGGTAACGTCTTCTTCTCCACCCTCACATTCCTCATCTTTACTCAAGTCCTTACCCACCTTTACTCCATCCTTTAGTAAGGAGGATTTAATAAACAAAACCCTAACCAAGGACGAACTCGTCCAAGTTCAAGAAAAGGATGATACACTCTCCTACCTACTACACATAGCCACAACCAAAGCAGACATAGACACCACCCCTTCCTTCTATTTTCAAGATGGAATCTTGATGAGAGTATACAGACCCGCTGCCTATAATAAGCTACAAACATGGGCAGAAAAACACCAAATTGTACTTCCTCGCCTAGTCAGAAATAGTGTATTGAAATTAGCTCATGATGGTTTTGCAGGAGTGAGGAAAACATACTTTAAAATATTTGATCATTTTTTCTGGCCAGGGATGCGAAAAGACATCTCTAACTTCATCAGGACCTGTCACGTCTGCCAGCCTGCGGGTAAGCCAAGTCAAAAAATTCCTAAAGCCCCACTTAAGCCCATTCCTATCAGTGAGGAACCCTTTGATAAAATAATTATAGATTGTGTGGGACCATTACCTAAATCAAAAAAGGGTAATGAATACATGTTAACTGTTGTCGATGTGGCTTCCCGTTACCCGGAGGCATTTCCTCTTAAATAAATTTCAGCTCAATCAATCATTAAATCCTTATTGTCAATGTTTACCTCTAAAGGAATCCCTAGACAAATTCAATCTGATCAAGGAACCAATTTTACTAGTTCTCTTTTCAACCAGGTCCTTACGGAGTTAGGGATGGGGCATGTTATATCCTCCGCTTACCACCCGCAATCTCAGGGTTGTGTGGAAAGGTACCATCATTCGCTGAAAGCCATGCTGCGCAAATATTGCCTAGATACAGGATCCAGTTGGGACT
>NC_134802.1:3106108-3108608 GCF_046742065.1 Oratosquilla oratoria | reverse complement strand
ATTTTCTTTGTCACTCAAGCGCAGTTCGTCGCAAGACGAAACCAAAGTATTTTTAAGATGAACATATCTGCGTATATGTTATATATCTAAGAATGTTACATTTTAATTAGTGTATAAAAATTCAAGGAAGTATTTGTTTTAATTTCTTGTAATGTATGAATAATGTATGATTTGTGTTTACGACCTATGTATGTCGACATCTATTGTTGGAACTTGTTTACCTTTCGGACATCATGGTCCAAAAGTAGACTCTCTCTCTCTCTCTCTCTCTCTCTCTCTCTCTCTCTCTCTCTCTCTCTCTCTCTCTCTCTCTCTCTCTCTCTCTCTCTCTCTCTCTCTCTCTCTCGTATACCGTGTTATCTTAAATTGAATTCATACCCATGTGCATAGATTGAGCACATTTGTAAGTGAAGTAAAATGGGGGTTTGCTGTGAATAGAGAGAGAGCAAAATATATAAGGTACGTAAACTTGTAATTTGTATTGTATTGAAAATTCATTATTATCTAGATAAGTTTGAAGATTCAGTTGATATTAAATTATCATATCTAATATATCATGTACACAGATGTCATATCATTGCAGCCACATGGTGGTGAATTCTTACATTGATATTAATACTAGGTCTACTTATTTATTTAAGTGTGTCTATTATATTGAGTTTATTTGCTTATGCTATTCATTGTGTTGAATTTAATCCATATGAATGATATTGAGGAAATCAGGATCTCAGTATAGATCTACTGGATACAAGTAATGGTGATTAATATTCTATCCTACCTCATATGTGTAATAATATGTATGATAATTATTTTTGCAAGTAATAATCAATATAACTTTTAGTTCAATATATGAAATTAATTATATCTATATTTGTTTAACCTCAATAGTGATGATATATGTTAAAGACAATAGCTAATAATAGTAATTTCTATTTGTTACCCACCTTTAAGGGATGAGTCAATATCTGTCCTCCCAGGTCCCTTATTCACAAACTGATTATTTTAGGTTAGAGGTGCGTGTATAACAATCCCAGATAGTCTGGGTAGAATCGGCGATCCCATTAATCTATCTTGTTGTTTTTCTTTTGTTTTCTTTGTGTTAGTATTAAAAATATTGTATTATGTACATAATATTTGTATTGTATGTGTAATCGAAGGCTTTGTAAGTGGTTAGGCTACTATGCTGTTATTCAGAGTGGGATAGGAATAACTTCCTATTGTTGTACCCTTTGGCTCCATTGACCCGTCAGGTCAATTGCGACTATCTTAGAGAGGCTTAAGCCTCTCTCGTCGCTTCTTCTTCCTCATCTCGTTCGAGTCGGTAGCCGGACATCCGTCTTCTTTTCGGGCTTTTTCATAAAAGGTATGTAAGTGGTATTTATAGGAAGTACGTCCTATGTCTGGTACTGATTTTTTGTTAGGATTATAGGTTTCCATTTGTGAATTGGTGTATCTTACGGGTTTTTACCAATTTGTTCTTTTGAGTGACCTTGTTAATCTGTTTCCTCCACATTTCATTTATCCACATTACGTGAAGTACGTCCTATGTCTGTTTTTTTTTTTTTTTTTTTTTTTTTTTAGAATTTTAGGTCACCTTTTAGGGATTTTGAATTTGGTGTGTCATAAGGGCTTTTACCAACTTGTTCTCGTGAGCGATCTTGTTTATCTGTTTTCCTCCACCTAGTTTATCCACATTACGCGTAAGCTGTCAGTCAAGGGATGTTATTTCTCACGTGATTTTCTTGTCTTCTGATTTTAACTTTCATTAAAATAAAATACTAATTTTTCTATTACCCAAGTGCTTTCTATCTTATTGTTTTGTTGTGTAAATAAAAATCTAAAGCGAGACACTCTTTTTTGTTCCTGGAGAAGTTAGAGTAAATAAATTAGCTCTACTTTCAATAATTTCATACCCCTAAAACGTAACAGTGGCGACCTTAAGCCAGATTATCACGTGAGATTGTTAAACCCGTTTTTGAATAGTAATATAAGATAGTAATTACTTTGAACGGGACCGAGTTGTCGGACGAGTCACAAAGAGGGAGGGAGAAAACAGGAAGTGATTTGGCGGGCGGGTGAGAAACGACGCGCTGGAACAAGATTTTGAGTTACGCCGTCTAGAGCTCCAGCTTAAACTTACAGAGGTACAGATACGGTTAGCGAAGATAAATGGAAGTGGAAGTAGGTCTCTCCAACCATCTTTTGTTGTGGATATGTCGATGCCCAGGAGAGAGGTCGGTCCTCCTTCGGCGGGCAAAGGCAATCCTAAACTTGTTCCCGTAGTCAAAGTTAAAGGTCATTGACAATGCTCATACTGCAAAAGAAGCGGTCATAAAGTAGATCTGTGTTGACGAAAAATGCAGGCAGAGAAGTCTAAGCCTGTAATATTGTCTTCTGAGGCACCAGATTCAGATGTTAACCCAAAAGAGCAGGTTAACTCCGTTGGGGTAGTCTACAGTAGGAGTTTCAGCCAAGCACCAGACGTAGGTCACCAGAGCTT
>NC_134802.1:3096108-3098608 GCF_046742065.1 Oratosquilla oratoria | reverse complement strand
GTGGAGGTGGTGGTGGTGGTGGTTGTGGAGGTGGTGGTGGTGGTGGTGGTGGTGGTGGTGGTGGTGGTGGAGGTGATGGTGGTGGTGGCGATGATGACGATGATGACGACGACGACGACGACGATGATGATGATGATGATGATGATGATGATGATGATGATGATGATGATGATGATGATGATGATGATGATGATGATGATGATGATGATGATGATGATGATGATGATGATGATGATGATGATGGTGGTGGTGGTGGTGGTGGTGGCGGCGGTGGCGGCGGTGGTGGCGGCGGTGGCGGTGGTGGTGGTGGCGGCGGTGGCGGCGGTGGCGGTGGTGGTGGTGGCGGCGGTGGTGGTGGTGGAGGTGGTGGCGGTGGTGGAGGTGGTGGAGGTGGTGGAGGTGGTGGTTGGTGGTGGTGGTGGTGGTGGTGGTGGTGGTTGTGGAGGTGGCGGTGGTGGTGGTGGTGGTGGTGGTGGTGGTGGTGGTGGTGGTGGTGGTGGTGGAGGTGATGGTGGCGATGATGACGACGACGACGATGATGATGATGATGATGATGATGATGATGATGATGATGATGATGATGATGATGATGATGATGATGATGATGATGATGATGATGATGATGATGATGGTGTTGGTGATGATGGTGACTATGATGATGATGTGATGGTGGTGATGATAATGATTGTGATGGTGATGGTAATGGTGGTGGTGGTGATGATAATGATGGTGGTAATGTAATGGTACTAATGATGGTGGTACTGATAATAATAATGACGGTGGTGATGGTAATGTGATGGCGGTGGTGGTGGTGATGATGATGATGGTGGTGGTGATGATGATGGTGGTGGTGATGATGATTATTAAAATATTTATATTATACTTTCACTGGTAAGCAAACTTATTGAATATATTAGGGGGTGTATCGTCCGGGGGTATTTTGCTGAACTGGGCGCATCACCGCCGGACAGGTAGTCCGTTACCGAAAAATCTGCGGTGCATTTCCGTCAATATGATACCGATTTTAATTTCCTTAAAGCGGTCCGCGTTACTGCGTACGTGTATATGTGTATACATATACGCAGTATATATACGCAGAGTTTTCGGTAACGCACCACCCGTCCGGCGGTAACGTGCCCAGCTCTGGTATTGTGTAGGGGGGGGGGGGGCTATCTTACTCTCGTGTCCGGCTTTGTTTACTCGTGCCGCCGCCACCTCTGATCGGTTTCTTCGGGAGCCCCGCGCCGCAGAGCAGGCACTTTGGTGATTCTGGCTGTCGCTCGGGCTATTCTAGTTACTAAATACAATTTTCAGTGATAAACCTTCCATCTCATACTCACTCGAATTTCCTCTTATCCTGACTCAAGACTGTACTCATAATTAGTCTCTATTCAGGACGAGCTTTATTCATTATATATCTATATTTCTACACTAACATGTACTTATCCCTGCCTACTTTACACCGCCGCAGTTCGCGTCAAGGCGATGATGAACAACTTCGGCAACTGCCCCCAGAGTCTCTGCAACGCCGAGGACAGGAAAAGGATGAGTCATTCGATGCATCTCCTCTTGTCGAAGTATCCAGACATGCTGGGCAGGATGATCAAGGCCATGTCTTCGTAAGGAGGCGAACTGACCTGACCCAACCCGGAATACCACCACCGCAGCTGCTCTTATGCCATGACATCACCGCGAAAAAGCTACCCATGGAACGTGACCTGACATAACTTCAGTCACATCACATCCGTGGAAAACTTGGACAATACTGAAGTCATCCTTGTTATAGTTTGCCAACACCATCAGCGCAAAGAGAAAGAAAATTGGTTTGATGTGGTTAGCTACAACAGCAGCAGCTACAAGTTATTGTGGCCCTGTAGTGGTGGCATCACTGATGACGTCAGGACAACTTAGGCTTTGTTTTCCTTCATCCCTCATTTCCATCCTTATATTGTCTCTTCCTGTGTATGTGACCTGCCTGATCAACTTCGAGGGAAATTTGGAATATTTCCTGCATTGTTGAAGATTCCAGCATGAAAACAGTAAATTTCTTGAGATCTACCAGCAATACTTCGTCTCTTCTCAGCCTATGTCGAGCATCAAATATATACTCTAGAAAATAATAAAGACGAAAAAAGTATGCTTTTGTGACTGTCCTCCGACTGCTAAAGTGAGTCTCAGCACATTGAAAGAATATAATAATGTTACTTTATAAAACGAATATAAGATAAAAAAAAGATTATATACTTTTGATGAATATGTAAAATAAACAAGCGCACGCGTGCACACGAACACACAGACACAAGCATACACACACACACACACACACACACACACACACACACACACACACACACACACACACACACACACACACACACACACACACAAACACACACACACACACACGACTCGGTAGCGTAGTTGAAAGAGTACTGGACTGACAGTACGGAGGTGCTGCAGTACCTGGTTCGAATCTTGCCCAGGGCCGAAATTATTTCGG
>NC_134802.1:3088608-3093608 GCF_046742065.1 Oratosquilla oratoria | reverse complement strand
GTGTGTGTGTGTGTGTGTGTGTGTGTGTGTGTGTGTGTGTGTGTGTGTGTGTGTGTGTGTGTGTGTGTGTGTGTGTGTGTGTGTGTGTGTGTGTGTGTGTGTGTGTAAGGTTGCTGCATTACCCATAGATCAGTTATATATGAGCTCTGGCATTTCATATGGGAGAGTAATAAATGTCGATCACGAGTCTAACAGGTGATCCAAGACTATGCTGAATCACACACACACACACACACACACACACACACACACACACACACACACACACACACACACACACACACACACACACACACACACACACACACACACACACACACACACACACACACACACACACACACACACACACACACACAAGTACACATTCATTTGTAGTAATCTATTATTGTCGATGATGCGTTGTCTTTGCTCTGATGGGATGCATTTACTCGTAAAGATGATTCACTTTCTATGGAGCTCACTAGTGTCATCGAGTGTGGATGTTTAGTCCAATGCGGGAACAGCATATTTTACCGCAGAGATGATGACAGGAAAGTTGTTTGTTTCTCACGTGAAAATAGAGCTCCTGCCTCTAATTGGTATCAGTCTTCGATGAATAACTGGTCAGCTTTTTTTTCAGTTTCGAGGTTCTATCTGCACATGAAATTCGGCAACCGGACCTAGTTGCAATTAACTCCTCGAATTCTTGGGACTGATTCTCGCACTTCTTAAAAAGGTCTTTGTAGTAATTCTTGTATTTTTTTTTTTTCTGAAGCGCTATTATCCTCAGTGAGCTATCCACACAAGATCTGTCTAAGGAAGCGGTATTGAGGCAGTCTTATAATTTGACCCTGCCAGGTTAGATGTCATTGCATCAGTAACGTTTCAAGATCAGTAGTAAAAACACTACCGAGATATGCAAAGTTTTCTACAGTTCTGATTTCCCTATTGATATAGAAAATGGGAGGTATTTGTGGTGGGTCTATGAATTGCGCTATGAATTCTATCATGCGTGCTAACATTTAAGGCCCATTGCATATTAAGTGGAAGAAAAAACGTCCTAGGCCAGGGCTGGGCAACGCACGAAATGTGACACGGCAATGGCTTTCCTCTGGCACGCGAAACACGGGCTCACCTGAGAAATTAATAGATTTGATAAACACCGGCAACTTCTTGGATGAGATAGCTAAGTCAAAAGGCACGTGCCCACTCCCACCCATTTCACTCCCATGCATTCACCATCCTTTCTTCCCTCTCAACTTAGCCCTTCGTGGATGAATGGCCATCCCTGTCCTAGGTCATGAGCAATGCAGTACATCCACAGCACACATTACATCCAACATACAGCACAGTACATCCACAGCAAAGTCGCTTCACTTAATCAGCGACCACCCTTCTCAATCTCCTCTTGCAGAAAAAGAGAAGACGGAAAAATCCTTTCGGACTGCTTCAAAATATTATTCACACATAACCACTCCCTACAACCCTCTTTCCCCTTCCCCTCCCATTCTCGCATCACAGTATCACCTATGCATTCTACTTTCACCCCGATCTGCATTTCTCCTTACTTGCTCAATAGGCATTCCCTTTTTGCTCAACGCCCTTATCACCTTATCCCTCCATCTTATCCCAGGTTGTCCCCTCAAGTTCACTCCATCTACCTCTGCCTTCCACATCTCTTTTATTAATTGTTCTTCCCTCATTCTTTCATGTGTCCAAACCATTATAATACTCTTTCATCACCTCAATATCATCACCTTTTCCACCACCGCTCTCCTCCTCACCTCATTTATCACTCTATCCAACTTCTCAGGCACTTCATCTCACATATATTTAAAAAATTCCTCTCCCTTTCTCCTAAATTCCAAGTCTCCGCTCCATGCAATGCTGTCGGCACAGTCACAACTTCATTGCATTTTTATTTTACTCAAGTACTCATTTACACGTACATTGCGCATGTCAAAACACAATTGTTTTCTTAGTCACTAGGGTACGCCTCCAAGCATTAATATGCCATAATTGCCAAATACATTCATAGTAGCAATTATGATGTCATTATTAAAATTCTTAGATTATCTTAATTGTCTTCATTTAGGTTATATAGGTTTAGCTAATTTTTATTTTTAATGTTGGTAGGAATACATTGCTAAAATCATGTACAAATCATTTCAATAGGTAGATATTCTAGCAACGCTCTAGTTCATATTGTCACCACGAGAAGTCACCGGCTATGCTTAGGAAAGTTTGGGGATGTCCAGCAGAAGAGTTCGGGCAAGCAAAGTAATCACCAACTGTAGATGAGCCTCACTATTCTAAAATAGGTGCAATGTGTGTACAGAGTAAACGATTGTCCTAATACATACATACATACATATACCAAAGACTTTCTTCCCCCTTACAGAGACAGTTTTCCTTCACCAATGTTGTAAAAAGAAATAATTTACAACACCTTCATAAAATCTCCTCCCAGCTACCTATTTCTCATGGCACTTTTTAATCCCCCAGACCATTTGCTTATTTTCTTCAACTGTAATTTACCTCCACCTCCACTCCTCCCTTTCCTGCCACATACGACTCCAAATGCCTAAAATTATTCACTTCCTCCATCTTCTCTCCTTGACTTCCAAATTGCTACCATCCTCTCCCCTTACACATCTCATCACCTTATTTTTACCCACATTTACTTTCAACTTTCTCTCATCACATACCTTCCCAAACTCCATCACTAATTCCCTTATTCCCCCCTCTGGCCTTGCCATAATCACTGTGTCGTAAGCAAATAACAAATGGTTCACTTCCCCACTTTTCTCCATCTTCTTTAACCATCTCCAGTCCTCTGCTCATTACCCTCGCATTTACCCCATGCACCACCCCATCCATGTAGACATTGAACAATCATGGCGATATGACACATCCTTGACACAGTCCCACCTTTACCTTAAACCACTCGCTCTCTCTATTTCTAATCCTAACACAGGCTCTACTACTTTCGGAAAAACTCTTGACTGCCATTAACAGTTTTCCCCTAATCCCATATATCTGCAAAACCTCCCACAATACCTTCCTGTCTACCCTGTCACAAGGTTTTTTCCAAATCCACAAAGGCCCAAAAAATCTTTACCTTTCTGCCTTACCACAAAAATCTGATCAATGCAACCCCTACCTTTCTTAAACCCAAACTGTTCCTCAACAATTACTCCCTCTGTTCTTCACCTAATATTCTCAGTTAAAACCATCCCATAAGCCTTCCCAAGGACATTCAATAAAATGATCCCTCTAAAATTACTACAATCAAAATTGTCCCCTTTTCTCATGCAAAGCGGAACTATACAGGCAGTCCTCCAGTCTTCCCACACTCCACCCTCCCTTAGACACACATTAAACAATCTCACTAGCCAGTCCACTATTACTGTACCTCCCTTCTCCAGACATTCCGCACGACATCCATCCAACCCAGGTACCTTACCTGCTCTCATCATTTTTAAAAATACTTATCTATGTCTCCATCTATCTATCTATCTATCTATCTATCTATCTATCTATCTATCTATCTATCTATCTATCTATCTATCTATCTATCTATCTATCTATCTATATACCAAGGTCTCTTCCTCCATTGCATGCAAGGTAGCCTCTTATAAGTAAAAGAGGTAGCCAAAAATACTTGTACCTCATCTTTTCTTATTTCTCTTTTATTTTTGTCTTCCACCATCGTAATTTTTTTAGTGTCTCCAACTGCTACCACCCACCCCTCCCTATCCTCCTCCACATTCAACAGGTCTCTAAAATAATCTACCCATCTTCCCTTCGCTACCTCCTCTTCCATCGAGATCTGTCCATCTGCGTCTTTTACCTATTCTTCTCTACTTGACTCATCTCCTCTTTTCTCTTAGTTTCTTTTCATAACATATTTTTCATTACTTTTAAAAGTTTCTGTCATACTCTTCCCCAATCTTACATCTGCTCGCCTTTGTCCCTCTTTTACCTTATGTTTTTGTTCTCTTCTTTTCTTTTCTTTTTTGTACGTTACATGTTTCTCTAGTCCTACTTTGCAGCAAATTCCTGGATGCTCGATTCTTCTGTTCTACTATCCTCTTCATTTCGTCATTCCACCACTCACAACCCTTCCTTCTATCCCCTACCATGCTCCTTGTTCCACATACCATCTTTGCATACTTTGTACCCCTCCTCGAAAACACCTCCATTCCACTTCTATCCTCCCCTTACTCTATCCTTCACCCTTCACCTCCCTCACTTCTCTCAGCTGCTCCTTGTACTCCTGCTTCTTTTCCTTCTAATTTAAACAGTTTACTCTAAGCCCCTCTCTTCCTTCCACCCTTTTCCTCTTTCTCCACCTATCCTCCACTCTCAACTTACCTTGCACCAAAAAATTATCTTACATTCCCCATTCTCTCTCCTAAGAACGTGGACATCCATAACTCTTCTTAATCTTCTCCTGGATAACACTGCATAGTCCATTAATACCCTTTATACCACCCTTCCATCCACCACCCTCTCCCATGTGTACTTATGCTTTACTTTTTTCTTAAACAATGTGTTAGCTATCATAAATTCTCTTTCTAAACGCAATGCCATCTTCAGCTCTACATATATCATACAATAAAATTTATTAACTTTGAAGTCCTGCATACGACAGTTTTGCCTTTGTGTACTATTTAGCTGTTGCATCATCTACCAGATGGCTAGACGTGGCGTGATTTCTTCAATAATATTCTATATATTATTTCATGTTTTATAAATAATAGAATAATTGGTAATCAAAATCTGCCTTCGCTTATATGAAGGTTAAAACTTAAATCAAAGCAAAATACAAATGTCACACCACAAAAGGCTCTAATTATCCGAAAAGATTATCTCGTTTTCAGTGATCACATTAGAAATATTATATCAAAAGCTGTGAAACTTACTGTTTAGCATATTTACCATAAAGTTTCTGTTAAAAATATGTGACATTAAAGATTATTATCCACTTTTTTCTGATGTTGAAAATTGACTCG
>NC_134802.1:3078608-3081108 GCF_046742065.1 Oratosquilla oratoria | reverse complement strand
CCCACCCTTCCTCTCATCTGAGCACCTCCTGGATGACGGGTCATCCCTGCACCCTGCCCACCGCCCTGGGTCAGAAGCAGTGTCGCAAGACACAGTACATCCACAGCGAGGCCGCTTCATTTAATCGGCGACCCCCCCTCTCCGTCCCCCTTTGCAATATAAGGCGAGGACGGGGAGAAATCCCTTCGGGCTGCGTCAAAATTTACTCACACATACTACCCCACCCCCCACTTCCCCGCCCATTCCTCCTCATGCAGTCACAACATCATCCATATACAACCATTCTCCACTCACCTCTGTCTTCCGTCCTCTCCCTTCCTTCCTCAACAGACATTCCCCTCTTCCCCAAAGCCCCCTTCACCCCATCCATCCACCTCATCCTAGGACGTCCCCTCATGTTCACTCCCTCCACATCTGCCCTCCATACCTCCTTTACTAGTCTTTCTTCACTCATTCTTTCCATGTGTCCAAACCATCCTAATGCTCTTTCATCAACCCTATCTCTCAACTCCCTTTCCACCCGTGTTCTCCTCCTCACCTCCTCATTTCTCACTCTATCTATCCTAGTAACCCCCATCATACTTCTCAGACACTTCATCTCAAACACATTCAAGCTCCTTCTCTCTTCCTCTCTTCCTCTTATATATATATATATATATATATATATATATACCCCGTCTGGGCTATTAGCTGCTTGTTATTGTAGCAAAGTAGCATGCAGTTGATACTTTAGGGTCTATATGGGGCGCCCCTACGCACCAGAGCCACACATCATTTTGTCTATGATAGAGGAAAACTCTTCATAGAGAAATGATGACACTTTTATACTACGACTGTCCCTCCGTTATGCTGTCCCCCAACCCCTTGCTGCTGTCCTGTACCATTTCTCAGAGTATTCATTTTCTGCTGTGGGGGAATTCCCTGTGGTGGGGGAAAAGAATACTGCCACCAAGTATTTCCACTTGGATCGTATGAGGCGAGAAGAAAGGGACGGGGAGTGGCACTAGGCATCCTTCTCCTTGTAGCCCCACAGGGGACATTCCTAAACGAAAAAGTAAAGACATAAGAGGGTCTGGGAGTTTTCGGAACAGCACCCTAAGGTTTGGGTCTTTTAATGTGCGTGGATGTGGTACAGATGAGAGTAAAAGGGAAGAGATAGGTAGTATGTTTGTGAGAAGAAAGATGGATGTGTTGGCTTTGAGTGAAACTAAGTTGAAAGGGAAGGGTGAGTGTAAGTTTGGGAGTGTAAGTGGGAGGTTATCAGGAGTGAAGAGAGGGCGAGGGAGGGAAGGGGTGGCTATTCTAGTAAATGAAGAGATAGGTAAACGGGTAGTGGAGTGGAAGGAGGTTTCCTCAAGGATAATGTGGATGAAGGTGAAACTGGGAAAGGAATGTGGGTCTTTGTAAGTGTATATGGGCCTGGCAGTGAGAAGAGTGTAGAAGAAAGGGAGGCCTTTTGGATAGATTTAAATGAGTGCATAGAGGATTTAGAGAGAAGTGTCAACGTAATAGTACTGGGAGACCTTAATGCTAGGGTAGGAAATGGTCCAACTGATGGAGTGGTTGGGAAATGTGGAGTTCCAGGAAAGAATCGTAGTGGAGAGTTGATGGTGGAAATGTGTCTAGAAAGAGAGTTGATGATAGTAAATACAGTGTTTCGGAAGAAAGTTAAGCATAAGTACACATGGGAGAGGGTGGTGGATGGAAGGGTGGTAGATAGAGCGTTGATGGATTATGTAGTGGTAAATAGGACTATGATAGGAAGAGTTAAGGATGTACATGTGCTAAGGGGAGAGGGTGGGGGAATATCAGATCATTTTTTTGGTGGAAGGTAAGTTGAGAGTGGAGGATAGATGGAGAAATAGGAAAGGGACAAAAGGTAGGGAGGTGCTTAGAGTGAACTCTTTAAAGGAAAAGGAAAAGGAGAAGGAGTACAAGAAGACGCTGAAGGAGGAGTGGGAGGGTGTGAAGGATAGAGTAGAGCCAGGTGTAGAGGAGGAATGGGGATGGTTCAAGGAGGGAGTCACAAAGTGTGCAAGGATGGTGTGTGGAACAAGAAGGACAGGAGGAAATAGAAGGAAGGGTAGTGAATGGTGGGATGAGGAAACAAAGAAGGTTGTAGAGGAGAAGAAGCGAGCTTTCACAGATTGGTTACAAAATAGGACGAGGGAGTCATATGAGAGGTACAAAGAAAAGAAAAGAGAAGTAAAGCAAAAGGTAAAGAAGGCAAAGAGGAGAGCAGATGTGAAGTGGGGTAAGAGTATGACAGAAAATTTTGAAAGTAATAAAAAGAGGCGAATCAAGTAGAGAAGAAAAGGTAAAAGGTGCAGATGGAGAGATGATAATGGAAGAGAAGGGAGTAAGGGGAAGATGGGCAGAATATTTTAGGGAGTTGCTAAATGTGAAGGAGGATAGGGAGGGAAAGATAGTTGCAGTGGGAAATGCTAAGAAAATGAGAGTGATGAGTGAGGAAAATGGAGGAGAAATAAGGAAGGATGAA
>NC_134802.1:3053608-3068608 GCF_046742065.1 Oratosquilla oratoria | reverse complement strand
ATTAAATCTTCCACTCTGGGAGAATCTCCTCGTTTGAACAAATTCACTGGACCGAAGACACCAACTGCAGCGAAGATTGCTGATCTATTTGCTACATCTCCGCCGGGAAGTAGTAGTTTTTATGTAACAGCTTGTGATCTAAGTATTACGCAAGAGAACTTGCTGCCACCCTGCAGCAGCAGCAGACCCGTTCACGATCAACCCATCAGGAACTGGTTTGACCAACTGACTTAAGACTCCTCCTCCATCTCCTCCTCCTTTTCGTTCTTCTCCTCCCCCTCACCCCCTCCTTCTCTTTCCACTCCTCCTCCTCGTCCTCCTCTTCTGTAGAAGAATTTTGACAATTGGCCCTCTTACTCTTCCTCCTCCCCTTCCTCCCCATACTCGTACTTCCTTTTCTTCAGACTGTGCAGTAGTCGGGACATGATGAGGCTGTTTCTAAATTACCCTTTGAACCTGACTGAGTTTTTTTTTTTTTTTTATCTTCAGTGGTGTTGCTGAAGGGATGATAGGTTCTCAGATTTCTATGAACTGCTGCTTTTTCAAGATCTTTCCTGTACATCAATGTCCGCTACAATATTACATCTCTATTTTTTCTTATTGCTATTTTCAGAGACGACGTAAGACTAGATTGGAGTAATGTCTCATCATTTCTTTTGTGTAAGTACCTTTTTCAAGTGGCAACCAATATGGACAGGCTTTCTTTCCTTCCACTCAGGGATTAGACTTCGCTCCCCCTGGTACTTTTTTCACTTGTCGAAGACTTGAAGTATTTAAAAAGACCGTTAATATGTAGATGAATAAAGACTAATTAATTCACTAACCTTTACAAGCTTACCCCATCCCCGTCTTAATCTTTTGTGTAAACTAAGCTGTTTATCTACGATTCTTGCCCATTCTCCCCCAACCTCACCACTCCAACTATATATACTGTAGAAAGGTTAAACAGTCATGGCGATACTACAAAGCCCTACCATAAACTGATTTTTAAATAAAATCCCTCCCACTGTATTTCTAACTTCCACTCTATGTATTGTATCCTAACATACGCCTTACTAATGATTACAAAGGAAGAGCATGCCGACATGAGACCCTTTGGTCCATAACTCAAATGTATATATATATATACATATATATATATATATATATATATATATATATATATATAGAGAGAGAGAGAGAGAGAGAGAGATAGATATATACATATATATATATATGTACATTATACATACATACATACACATATATATATATATATATATATATATATTATATATATACATATATATATATGTATATATATATATGTACATTATACATACATACATACATATATATACAGTATATATGTATATATATATATATATATATATATATATATATATGTATATAAATGAATAAATAGGATAAATAGATAATGACAAATTATAAAGAAACATATAAATAATAAACAATGATAAATAGATGTATGATGATCATTTATGATAAATATTAAATGAATGAATAATAAAAAAATATGCAGATAAGCAATAACAAATAATAGTAAGTAAATAAATGAAATAAAATAAAGTAAATGACAGTTATTACAGCATTTTGCTTAGGTGTGTATCTAAATGAATCTTAAAACTTCAAACCGTATTACATTGCACTGCCTCTGCAAGAAGTTTGTTCCATTCTTTTACACGGTTGGAGAAGTTGTTTCTATCTATTTCCAAATTAGATCTATTTTTTGACAGTTTGAGACCATTATTTTTTGTCTATTTGTATTCAGTGTGAAAATTTTGTCACTTCTGATGTTGTCAGTTTACTTTAGAATCACTCCTGAGTCTACGTTTTTTAGGGAAAATAGATTCATCTGTTTTAGTAAATTTTTGTATGATTTATTTTGATCTTAAGAATCAGTTTCGTGGCTCGGCATTGTTCTTTTTCCAATATGTTAATGCCTTTAATGAGATTCGGTGACCATACAGAAATAGCATATCCCAAATGTGGACGTAATGATCTATATTATTTGTTAATTACAGATGGACTTTTGAAATCAAAAGATCGCACATTAAATCTAGAATCTTACTTGCTTTTTCTGAGGTGGAAATACAGTGCTTAGACGATTTGAGATAGTTACTGATAATTAAACCGAGATTCTTTTCACTATCCAAATTTGTTAATGAATTCCCAAATATCTTGTAATCGTATTTATTGTATTTTTACCTTTGTACATAACCTTACATTCACTTGGGTTAAATTTCATTAGCCACTTTTTAGACCATTGCTGTAGTTTACCTAAATCTTCTTGAATCTCTAATTGGTTTAAATGACCATCTGCCAATCAGTACAGTTTTGTATCACCAGCAAATTTGGAGACGATAGATTTCAGTCCGTGGTCTATAATTTTTATATATAACCATGAATAGAAGTGGCCTAAGAATGTAACCCTGAGGCACTTCACTCGTAATATTTTTCTATTCAGAAGTTTTGCCATTTAGAACAAATATCTGTCCAAGATGGCTTAACCAGTTACTAGTACACCTTAGTAGGCCACCACATATTCAGTGAAAAGCTAATTTAGCAAGTAGTCTTTCGTGTGGGACGATATCAAAGACCTTCTCAAAGTTCAGATATAACAAATCTATAATGCTTCTTTTGTCATAACTTGAGATGACTGTGTTGTAGAATTCGAGTAGGTTAGACATGCAGGAACGTTTCCGTCTGAACCCATGCTGTCTGTCATATTTTGTAAATGGTGTTCGATAGCATTTCTGATGATAGTTTACATCATTTCTCCTGCAATTGAGATTAAGCAAATAGGTCTGCACTTCAAAGGCTTCTTCCCGTCACCTTTTTTAAATATGGGAGTAAGGTTAGCTAACTTCCATTCTCTTGGGATACCTCTGGATTTGATTTTTTCTAATGGAACAACAAAGTTACAGAACACAATATACGCTTCTCTTCATCACAAAATTCCCCATTGACCTGCCTTCTGTCTCCAGTCCTCGGTTACACTATTTTTCTCGTAACATATATTCCACTACCTTAATTATGATAAGTGTTGCCACTAGTTTCAGTGACTGGAAACCCTCATCCCAAAGCAATTGATAACACTAGGTAACACTAGTTTTGTTTCTTTAAGTGTCTTTAGTGTTCCTAAGATTGTTTTCTCTCCTGGTTTTAGAAATGTTATTGAAAATTGTATAGCATCGATATTTCAAAAGATAATTGAGGGTTTACTTACAAAACAAACAATACTAAACTGTGATATTACACTATATATTATCTATAAATAATAGCTGATATTTTGTCCTTGTATTCCTTTTTAAAAATAATGAGAAAATATAAGTATAAAAACATGTGATACGGTAATAAGAGCCCTTTAGAAATGCAGTGATGTGCGTGATTCCTACTGTGAGCTCCTTGATCTTTACGCACCAGTGACCATATGTAGTCTCCCATCATAGCAGTGTTCTATCTTCTTCGTATTTTTCTCCATTGCAGCAATGTCCAAGTGGAACCTCTCACCATGCTCTTCACTCATTCCTCCCAAGTTCTCGCGAAAAAAGCTAAATGTGAAAGCAAAAAATTTACCTTTTATGATATTCTACATCCTAAGTTTGAGTCTTTATTATTACTAAGGAATCTTAACTATACCTCTAAATGCGCACCACGCCTCTCTTTCGACATCACTCATTACATTCAAATTGCATTGACTTCAATACTTTCCTTACTTGCGGACCAGTAAATATACCACCCTTATCTTTGGCCTTTGATAGTTTTGGAGCGAATAGACAAATCTCTTAAAATATTCTTCCATCATGATCTAATGCTTTCACAGACTGTTTGACCAAACCAAGTTTTATATGAAGTGAGGGTAGCAACACTTTAGCAGGCTCTACAAGAGGCTAATTAATAACATTGATTTTCCCTGGTTACAAATCATCTCGAGGGGGCCACTCCACTTTGTGGAAGTGTTCATTATCAGCACGACTGTCTCATAGGCAAAGAAAACATGAATACTTGGTGTTCCCACCCTGTAATTCAAGTAAGAAGGCAAGCATTTTAGAATCTCTACAAACATCCCATTTAAACTTTTTTTTTTTTTTTTTTTTTACATTGTTATACTCTTCCTTCATCTGTACCAAGTGTGCTATAGGCGGGGATTAATAGTGATTCCCATTATGTAGCACAACAGCTTTGAGGCTTTTTGTAGAACTATCTATGAACAGTCGCCATTATTCAGGGTTATGATCAATTCCAACAGCTGGAAATAAGTCATTAATACCTTTGCAGAAGCAGAGATCCTCGCTTATATCAAAGCATACTTCGAATTCCTCATGGCGCTTCTTACATACTGTTGACTACACTCCTTCCCCAACAGATTCCATTCACTCAGTCTATGTGATAAAAGCTCAGTTCCTAACTTAGCGAGGCCAAAGTCCCTGATGAGCTCATCCAGTTCACGTTGATTTGGAAAGTGTGGGCGGGTACTCAGCCTTGGCTCACAATTTTCATCTATTTCTTCATTGTCACAACTTTCCCACTCTCCTGATGAGACCTCCATCATATCCTCTACCTAAAGAAAAAATGTGTTTATGAATTGGAACATAAATATGAATTGTATATGTAATCGCATTACAAGAAAACATAGGTAGATGTTTGTGATAGAGTTCACAATTTGATAAGATTTACATATATTCTGTGGTGGCCGTGGAATCAGTAAGGTATCATCATGTAGCACAGGTGTAATAAAGGATAAAATGCTCGGATATGGAAGGAATTTTCTTCCCTTAGCTTTTCTATACTTTGCTATGTCAATCATGCAAAAGTAGTAATCATCGTGATGATTTTTTGGCTCTTGCCAAACCCTCGGCACAGCACATGGCATTGCTTTCCTTACGCCCCTCAGCCATGCATTTAAATTTGATTGACAACTTCCACATATCACATAAGGCATGTTTTTTTCTTGGTCACCCATATTCATTCCATAGCAATCTAGTGTGTCGCACCTTTCACAATTTTATGTGATCCATGCTTATGTCCAACATAAAAACCACACACATGACAGAATGAATCTGGTGAATCCTTGCATCCTCTTGTAGTCATGGTCAAGAAAGTCAATATATATATATATAGTATAAACCTGAAAAAGGAAAATTGTGAGCGACAATTCTGTTTTCTGCACCCCATACATTTCTTCGTATTAGCATAATTTTCTATATCACTAAAACGTTTGATGATAGAAGAAAAAAAAGTACATATTTGGAACCAGTGCAAAATTGTGCATTAGAAACACTCAAAGTTTTAAGAAAAACAATATTTGTGTGAAAATTTTACCCAGCGTAATAGTTCTCGGGTCCTCCCATAGAGCAATTTTGGAATGATATCTACGCTGTATTAGTACCGGGTTGTTTCTATGTCACCGATGGTCAGCTCTCCTTGTGTGAAAATCCCCTCGGTGCTGTACCTCCAAATGGAGGTGAGGATGTTGACGGATTTTAAAGATGGGTGGGCAAGAAATTGACTGACGTTCGTCTTGCAGGACCACCTCGTGCCGTCGTTGGTCCCACCCCCTAAATCTTGGTCATAATAACGCCATTACTAACGTTATCCAGACCCACTCTTTTCCCATGTCTCATCTTTACTATCATTGTATCCTTCACTTCTGTTTTAATTATTTGTACGCGCACCCCGTTCCTCTTTTCCTCTACTTTTCACTCCACCTCTCCCCAGTGCCGACGTTTCAACCTCCCTGCCCTCATACCGAAGTACTTCATCCTCTTCTCTGCAATACTGAAGGAAGGAAGTACGAAAGCGAGAATGGGAAAAAAGGATGGAGGAAAGTAAAAAGAGGAAGAACGAAGAGAGTGACGAAGGAAGGGAGGAAGGGGAAGAGGGAGGGAGGAAGTACAGAAGGGAATGAGGAAAAGAAGGAAGGGAGGAAGATATGGAGGAGAAAAGGAAGGGAGGAAGGGAAGGTGGGAGGGAGTAAAAACGGAAGGGAAGGAGGAAAGTAAGGGAGAGGGGAAGATTTGGAGGAGAGGAGGAAGGAAGGGAAGGGGAGATCAATGTAGATGAATTGTAGATGAATTGCTAAAAAGAGACAGGCTTACAAGAAATATAAATGCTCGGGTGGATCTAATGACTATCAAAGTTATGTATCAATACAGAGAGATTTAAAAAAGACAATAAAAAACGAAAACGACAATACGAAATGAATATCGCTGATAAATCCAAAGAGAATCCCAAAGAATTCTATAACTAAATTAGAGATAAAAAGGTTGTTAGGAATCGCATTGGTCCACTATTATCTGCTGACAGTCAACTAGAATATTCAAATGAAGGAATGTGTGATATTTTAAACAATTATTTTAGCTCAGTATTCGTAAACGAAACAGCTCAAAGTGAACTCCAAACTGAAACCTGTGAAAAGTCTAGGGTAAACTTACTCACTACGGTAAATATAACAAAAGAAAAAATTAAAAAGGTGTATAGAGAAACTCAAAGTTAATAAAACACCAGGGCCTGACAGTTGGTATCCAAGAATCTTAAAGGAAATGATAAATGAGATTGTTGTTCCATTAAAAAATATTTTCAAGAAATCCATCATATCCGGAGATGTTCCAAGGGAATAGAAGCTAGCCAACGTCACTCCCATATTCAAAAAATGTGACAAAAATAATCCAAATAACTACAGGCCTATAAGTTTGACTTCAATCGTAGGAAAAATGATAGAAACTATCATCAGAGGTGCTATCGAATATCATTTAGAAAGTAACTGTTTGATAAATGATAAACAGCATAGTTTCAGACGGAAACGTTCTTGCCTGACTAACTTAATCGAATCATACAACACAGTTATCTCGAATTATGACAAAAGAAACAACATAGATCTAATATATCTATTTTGCAAAAGCTTTTGATACCATCCCCCCCGAAGGACTACTTACTAGATGAGCTTCACACGGAATAAGTGGTGGCTTATTAAGTTGGACTAGTAATTGGTTGAATGATCGAAAACAGAGAGTTGTTTTAAATGAAAAAACTTCTAGATGGAAAAATGTTACAAGTGGAGTTCCTCAGGGTTCCGTTCTTGGGCCACTTCTATTCATAGTATATATAAATGATATAGACCATGGACTAAAATCTACTGTTTCCAAACTTGCTGATGATACAAAAATGTGCGAAATGACAAATGATCACTTAAACCAATTAGATATTCGAGAAGATTTAGATGAATTACAGCAATGGTCTGAAAACTGGTTAATAAAATTTAACACAAGTAAATGCAAGGTAATGCACATAGGTAAATTAACAGTAAGTACGATTACAAGTTATTTTGAAATTCGTTAACAAAAGTGGATAGTGAAAAGGATCTCGACGTAATTATCAGTAACGACCTCAAATCATCCAAGCAGTGTATTTCAGCCTCTGAGAAAGCAAATATGATTCTAGGACTGATTGCGCGATCTTTTGACTTCAAAAGTATATCACTCATTAACAAGCTATATAAATCGTTAGTTCGTCCACATTTGGAATATGCTGTTTCCGTATGGTCACCGAATCTCACTAAAGACATTGACAGATTAGAAAAAGTACAACGGCGAGCTACAAAACTTATTCCAAATATAAAAAATAAATCATACGAAATCGACTAAAACATATGAATCTGTTTTCCCTAAAAAAGCGTAGACTCAGAGGTGGCTTGATACAGGTCTTTAAGATTCTAAAGGGAATTGACAACATCGAAAGTGACAAAAATGTTCACACTGAATGAGAATCCGACAAGAAACAATGGTCTCAAACTGTCGGGAAATAGATTTAATTTGGAAGTGGGTAGAAACAACTTCGCCAACCGTGTAGTTAATGAATGGAATAAACTTCCTGCAGGGCCAGTGCAATGTAGTTCTGTTCGAAGCTTTAAGAATCACTTAGATAAACACCTAAGCAAGATGCTGTAACGACTATAATTTATTTCATATTATTTGTTTATTTGTTTTGTCATCATTTGTCCGTTTGTTAATTATTTGTTTGATTCTCATTTATTAATAGTTATGACGATTTATTATTATTTACTATTTACCTGTTTATTATCTAACTATACCTATGCATTTATCTATTTGATTTATTATTTACATTATTATAGTTTTCATTTATTCATTTATTTGTTTATCATTATTATGATTTTTTTCGCATCCGACCTAGATATGGACCGAAAGATCTCCTGTCGGCATGCTCCACCTTTGTAATCCTTTGTAATCCTTTGGAAGGGAGGAAGTAAAGAAGGAAGGAATAAAGAAGAGAATTAATCAAGAAAGAGAGGAAAGGAGGTAGGGAGGGAAGGAGGAAAGAAGTAAGGAAGAAAGACAGAGAAGGAGAGTGGGAAAGAAGAAAGGACGAAGGAAGGAAGGAAAGAGAAAATGGAGGAAAGGAGGATGGAAGGAAAGAAAAAAGGAAGAAAAGATAGAAGGAAGGAAGGTAAGAAGGAAATAAGGGAAGAAGAAAGGAAGGAAGGAAGGAAGAAGGAGGGTGGAGAAAAGAAAAAGTAATGGAGGAAGGAAAGGAAGAAGGGACGAAGGAAGGAAAAAAGGAAGAAAGGGATGAAGGAAGGAAGAAATGAAGGAGGGATAGAGAGAGGAAAGAAAGAAGAAGGAATGAAAGTGAAGGAAGGAATGACAGAGAGAGGGGGAGAAGAGAAGAAAGGAAGGATGAAAAGAGGGAAAGAAGGAAGAAAAGAAAAAGGAAGAAAGGAAGGGAAGGAGGGACGGAGTGAAATACCGAGGAAAAGAATAGTTGAGGGAGGGAGTGAGAGAGGGAGGAAAGAAATGAGGAAGGATAGAGGGAGGGAAGGAAGGAAGAAAAAAAAAAAAGAAAAAAAAAGAAGGGAAAGAGGGACGGAGGGAAACAGAGAGGGAAATAATAAGTGAGGGAGGGAATGATAGAGGGAGGAAAGAAAAGAGAATGAAGGAAGGAGGAAATGAAGGAAAGAAGGAAAGAAACATAGAATAGATAAAGGAAGGAGGAAATAAAGGAAAGAAGAAGGATATGAAGGAAGGGAGGGATGGAGGGAGAGTGGAAAGAAGAAACATAAGAATGAAGGAGATTACAAGAGACCGTATGGCCTACACTAGGCAGTTCCATGTCCCTTACCACCTGTCATTCCCGTCTATAAAGTTGTCTAACCGTTTCTTAAAACAACTGATAGTTTCAGCGCTCACTACATGGTTACTAAGTCTATTTCATTCGTTAACCACCCTATTAGTAAACCAATTCTTGTCTATTTCCTTCTTAAATCTAAAACTGTCCAATTTAAATCTATTACTGCGAGTCCTGCCCTGTTGTCTTAATATGATGACCTTGTTTGCGTCACCCTTGATAAAGCCTTTGATCCACTTAAACACCTCTATTAGATCACCCACGCACTCTGCGCGTTTCCAGAGAGTGTAAGTTAAGGTGCCTAGCCTAAGCCTCTCTTCACAAAGTAAATTTCTGAGCCCTTGTATCATTTTGATCATTCTCCTCTGTACTGATTCTAGTGAGTTGATGCCCATTCTATTAGATGGAGACCAAAAATGTACCGTATAGTCAAAAATGGGTCTAATGCTGGATAGAGTTTGATAATTACCTCTGCACTTCTATTTGTAACCGTTCTGGCAATGAAATCTAATGATCTGTTAGCTTTATTTCTGGTGCTAATACACTGTTTCCTAGATTTAAGGTTAGGACTCACTGGAACTCCCAAGTTTCTCTCGCACTCACTTTTCTCTAAAAACGTGTTATCTAAGCTATATCTATTTTCGGGATTGTGTAGCCCTACGTTTAACACGCTACACTTAGTGATATTGAAGTTCATTTCCTATCTCACCGACCATGTGAACAATTTGTTAAGACCTTCCTGCAGAATCTCGGCGTCGTCTCCTGACCTAATTAGGTGTCCTATTTTAGTGTTGTCGCAAACTTACTAATATCACTATTAATCCCACTGTCCAAGTCGTTTATGTACATAATGAACAATAAGGGACCCAAAACCGAGCCCTGGGGGACCCCGCTAAAAACACTCTCCCACCTGGATTTTACACCATATATAGTGACCCGCTGTTTTCTGTCACTGATCCAAGCTCTGATCCATTCTAACACTTTTCCTCCTATGCCATTGGCTTTGATTTTATTTATTAGTCTCTGGTGTGGCGTCTTGTCGAACGCTTTACTAAAGTCAAGGTAAATAACATCGTAACTATCATTGTTATCTGACGACTTATATACTTTAGTGTAAAAGGATAGAAGATTAGTCACACATGACATACCTTTGGAGAAGCCAAGAAAGGAAGGGAGGGGAGGAGAAAAGAAAGAAGGAAGAAGAAAAAAAGGAAAGTAGAGATGAAGGAGAAGGAAGTGAGGAAAGAAGGAAGGTAGGGATGAAGGAGAAGGAAGTGAGGAAAGAATGTAGAGATGAAGAAAAAAGTGAGGAAAGAGGGAAGGAAAGAAAGAACGGAGGTAGAAAGAAGGTAAGGAAGAAGGGAGAGGTGGGGAAGGCAAAAAGAGAATGAGTGAAAGAGGGAAGGGCCGCTGCACGACGAGGCCCCCGTGTCATGCTCCGCTCACATGTTGTGTTGCAACAAGGTTACCTTCTTATATGGACACAAGGAGGGAAGTAGGAGTGTTGGGGGTGGGAAGGCGTTTGGGAGTCGATGAGTTAGGGACTGGGGAGTTGGGGTTACATAGGTAGGAATCCTCCCGATGTTTTTCCTGCCCCACCTTTGTCCGGTTCCTTTATTTATTTTGCGGGAGCTGTTACCCACACGTCATCTAGCTTTTTCGAAACCGGTGGCCCAGCCACCACTCACGACTTCACAATTACTTCATAAGCTTCATCTCACAGTGCCATAGGAACGTTTTTTATTCTCCATCCAGTATATCAAAGCAGGTGCAGAAGCAACGACGCAAGACGGCAGCAGCAGCTAGGCATTTGTCCCAAGGTCGCCCGCCGCCATTGTGTGCGCCTCTGTCTGATCGGGCGGGACGTTCTCCTTCCTCGCTTCGTATCTCCAGTTGAACGCCTGAACTGACTGAATGACTGCAGCAAACAACGCGCGCGAGGGAAAGAGTGAGCCGCCTAATACGAGGGAGGGACGGAAGGAGGTAGGGAGGAAGGGAGAAAGAGAGGGTATATGGCTGGTTATCGTCTCGCCGGGGTTCTCCCTTCTCGAGCACGTTCGCAAATTGCATCTCTTTTTTGCAGAGGGTATTTGTCCAGTAGACGAAATAACGTCGTGTATAGTTGGATTAACTAGTTCGTAGGCACTTTATGATGTATGGCAGCTAATGTTTAGATAATGAAATAGTCATCAATTTGTTGCCAGAGTTGCAGCTGGATGGTCCTGCCTGCTGCACGTCGTCAGAGATCTGAGTACCCTGTCCAGGGAACTCGGGTGCCAATGTGTGTGCGAGTATGCGTTCGTGCCGTCCTCAATGACATAATGAAGATGGGATGCGGATGATGGGGGTGGTGGCTTCTCTTATTTCAACTGACCATACACGAGAGTAATAAAATTTAAATTAATTCACTAGTGACCATCAAATCGGGTAGAACGGAACATTTATTTATGTTAATGGTAAGAACCTAGAACAGGTTTTATATTCTGAAGGTCAAGGATACAAAGCTGCTAAATCTTTAGCTGACACCAAGTACTACTTTGTTTTGGTTGTCCTTCATTTCACGGAAATATGACTGGAAAAGATATAAGGGTTAACTTGGTACCGGGTACCTTCAGCTTTGTCTAGACGCATCTACGTGCACATTCCCATTTGTACCCCAAGACCAGTGTGACATAACCGACATACTTCCTGGTCACTCCATAGTGTGGCACGTTACACGAAACGCCTCTTTCACAATGTTATGACTAAGGCCATAAAAAGCTCACATTCAGCCTCGGGCTGCTCATCCGAAGGTGATGACATATTTCTTAATGATCCACGAAGTCATTTTTTCCAAAGGTAGGGACACACAAACACAGACGCACACACACACACACACACACAAACACACACACACACACACACACACACACACACACACACACACACACACACACACACACACACACACACACACACACACACACACACACACACACACACACACACACACACACACACACACACACACACACACACACACACACACACACACACACACAATATAATAAACCCAAGATAATTTGGGTTCAGACAAGGAAGATCATGTACCACAAACTTAATATGTTTCTATTCAAGATTAAAAACAGTTTAGATAAAATGAGATATGAAGACGGGACACCACGAGCATAGCTCCCCTTCCGTAAAATACAACTAGGTAAACACACACACACACACACACACACACACACACACACACACACACACACACACACACACACACACACACACACACACACACACACACACACACATACAAACACACACACACACACACATACACATGGATAATTACAATGAAGGGGTGAATAGGTACGTACCAAGACAGAAGCTAGAGAGAGTGTACATTAAATGCTGGTTCAACAAAAGATGCAGTGAGGCAAAAGACAGAAGCGACAGAGCTTGGAAAAGATGGAGAAAAGATAAAAAACCTGAAAAATGGCAAGTTTATCTAAACTATAGAAATGAGTGTGTTAAAGTGAGAAGAGAGGAAAAAAGGAACCATGAAAAGGATATTATAGATTAATGCAAAGAGCAACTCAAGCTATTCTATCGATACGTGAATGGTAAACTTAGAAACAAACAGGGAATGGTGAAACTACGCCAAGGGAATATAGAATACACAGAAGAATTAGAAATGGCCAAAGTCATGAATAATCACTTCAAATCTGTCTTCACTAGAGAGAAAGCACAATATTAGGACGAAGTTAATGAAAGGCGATCTCCCACCATGAGCGAGATAACAATAACACAAAAAGAAATATTGGAACATCTTTCAAACCTTGACGTCAGGAAATCACATGGCCCGGATGGAATTGCAAATTGGATTCTAAAAGAATGCAAAGAAAAACTAACGGGCAAAATACATGACATAATAAGTTGCTCACTTAAAGAAGGAAAACTACCAAAAGACTGAAAAAATGCTAACATTGTACCAATATATAAAGGAGGAAACAAGGAAGAACCAACTAACTACAGGCCAGTCTCACTAACAAGCAGTGTAGCCAAAATTTGTGAGAAAATCATCATGAATAGATGGGTAAACACCTGGAAGACAACAATATAATAAACCCAAGACAATTTGGGTTGAAACAAGAAGATCATGTACCACAAACTTAATATGTTTCTACTCAAGATTAATAGACATAGTGCAAGACAGGAATGGATGGGCTGATTGTGCCTTCCTGGACTTACAAAACTTACAAAAATCTTTTGACAAAGTAGCCCACAAAAACTTATTTAAAAAATGGAACATATGGGTGGGATACAAGGGAACCTAGTAAAATGAATGGAGAACTTCCTGATTGGTAGAAAGATGAGAGTAGTGGTCAGAGAAAAATATTCAAGTTGGAAAGAGGTGACCAGTGGAGCACCGCAAGGGTCTGTATTGGCTCCAATAATGCTTGCTATTTATGTGAATGACATGGATGATAATGTAAAATGTTACATGAGCTTCTTCGCAGACGACGCCAAACTGTTAAGGAAAGTAAAAACTGAAAAGGATTGCGAATCACTGCAGGATGACCTGAATAAGGTATGGAACTGAAGTCAGAAATGGGAAGTGGACTTCAATATTAACAAGTGTAGCAAAAATAGAATATCAGGACAATATAAAATTGGAACCAAGGAGGTAAAGAAGGAGAGATCCGAAAAAATATTTGGGTGTAATTATCTCAAACAACTTTTCCTATGATAAACAGATGAACAAAACTGTTGGAGAATCCTACAACTTGTTAAGATCAATAAAAGTGGCATTTAAATATTTGGACGAAGAAATTATTTGAAAAATATTGGTCACACTGATAAGGCCTAGACTAGATTATGCGGCGACATTGTGGTCACCCAGTACCAAAAAGAATAGAAAGAATCCAGAGAGCAGCCACAAAAATGGCACCTGCACTTGCAAACTTATCATATGTGTAAAGATTGGGTAAACTGGAGTTCCCGACGCTGGAGCAAAGAAGAGAGAGAGGTGAACTACTGACCATCTACAGAATCATGAAGGGCACAGAAATACTCGATAAAGAGGACTTGTTAAGCTGGGACATGAGAAGCACAAGAGGACATGGGAATAAAATAAAAAAACATAGCTACAGAAGAGATCAGAAGAAAAACAGTTTTCCATATAGAGCGGTGGACAATTGGAACAAACTGGACAATGAAATAGTTTGCGCAAAAACCATTCATGAGTTTAAGAGCAAACTAGACACTGCGAGATACAAAGGCGGGACACCACGAGCGTAGCTCCCCTTCCAGCAAAATACAACTAGGTAAATACACACACACACACACACACACACACACACACACACACACACACACACACACACACACACACACACACACACACACACACACACACACACACACACACACACACACACACACACACACACACACACACACACACACACACACACACACACACACATATATATATATATATATATATATATATATATATGTATATATATATTTCACAAGACGAAAATGTAGTAGCACATTTAGTAAAAAAAATTAATTACCCACTGTCGGAGAAACAAAGCAAAAGAAACAGACGAACCGTATATTTCGACCACTACTGTGGTCCTCTTCAGCAGATAGATACAAGGTAAGATGTACAAGAATATATACAATGAGAGAGGTACAAAGTAGGAGCAAGGGGAGGTGGCTCAAGTCACGTGTCCGAGGTGGGGCGGATTCGGTAATGGTAATATTTTATTCACAGCATAAGTTGTTATACAATCAGGTGACCATTGCCCTTTAGATGTATTGAAATTTGGCAAGTGTTTAATGAGGAAAGATTCAACAATCTTT
>NC_134802.1:2958608-3033608 GCF_046742065.1 Oratosquilla oratoria | reverse complement strand
ATCTTTAGAAGGAGTGGCTCGACTGCGAAGGTTGTAATGGGGGACAGGAGATGGGGGGAACGGTAGAAGTTGAGAGGGTTGCTGAAGGTCCTCTATAGTAGGGATAGTACCAACTGATGATGCAACGCTCTCTAAGTCGAGGCCACAGGGAACTATTTTGTACAATACGGTCTCTGTACAAGTTGAGTGATTTGGTTTTATTATTTGACTAATGTTCAATAATGCGATTAGGTCCAGTGAATTTAGGGGAGAGCTTTGAAGTTGGGGTGTGATTGATGGTGTAAACAATGTCTCCAAGTTCAAAATTACAATCTCTCGCTGATTTGTTATGCAGATTGGCCATATCGTATTTTGAAAAGACTGGAAATTTGCTACTTTAACCTTAACAAAATCATTGAAATTGTAAATGGGAATTATTTCTAAAACAAAATCATATGGGAGTCTTTTGTCCGAGCCAAAAAGGACAAAATTAAGTGATTCTGATATTGGCCTGTTTATGGAACTGTTAATGCAAACTTGAATCATGGGGACGTGTTCATCCCAAGAAAGGTAAAGATCAGAAGTAAGGTGTCGAAGAACATTGAGAATCTGTCGATTCTGGCCTTCAACGAAGCCATTTGAAGTAGGGTGATAAGCAGTAGTATTACATTTTGTGATTTGAAAGTATTTACAAATATTTGAAAGAATTTAATTGAACTCAGTCTCGTTTGTCAGAAATCAGAGTTTTGGGTGTAGTGAAGTGGCATATGAGAATGTCAATAAGGGTCTTAGCCACGTGTTATGCTGCCTTGTCTGGTAGGGTGGAAGGAATACAGAATCGGGGAAAATGGTCGACGCAGACAAAGATCTATTGATTTTCACTGTGTATAAGTGGTAACTTCAGGAGGTTAATAGCTACTGTGTAGGATGATTTGCAAGGGGCAGCATAAATTAAGATTGGAACGTGACCGCTTATATGACCTTTGTGTAATGCACATGAATGAGAAGCATCTATGTGAGAGTGTATATCCTTTCTCATAGTTAACCAGAAGTGTTGTAATCTGGCTTGTGTAACGAGTTTTTCCATGTGTGCGGCAATGGGGGAGTCGTGTAGGAGTTTCAAAACTTAAGGAATGAGGTCCGTAGGGACTACAAGCTGAAATGCTGACCGGTTGGATTTATTTCTGTTCGTTAGTGTTGTTTTGTGATAGAGTATGTCATCAACTAATGTTTAATCGTTGAGATTGGGAGGGAAATTACCCGTATCAGTTGTCTGTAGATTCGAGGAAATATATAAAATGTTTCTATAGAGGATCTGATCTTTGCGCTGCAGCTATGCGCGCTTGTGTATGAGCTACTGAAATAGGATTCTGAGTAATGGTCGCGATATGGCGACTGAGAGCGTATGTTAATAAGTTCGCTTTACCCAGAGCAAAATGAAAAGTGGGCATGAAATATTGTATTATAATGGACCAGCGAGCAAGTTGTCCTGGTAGATTCTTTCCTTTGAAGGGGTGTAATATTGGTTGATAGTCCGTGTAGATGTGTATGTCGTAGTCAAGGATGATCTGTTTTAGGGCGTATATTACAGCTAATGTTTCTGTGTCTGCAATTGAGTAATTTCGTTCGTGTTTGTTGAGTGTGCGGCTAGCATAGGCAATTGGCCTGAGTTCTGTGTCGTGTTGTTGCATGAGAACTGCTCCAAGTCCGGTGTAGGGCCCATCAATGTATATTGTGAATGGAAGCTTATGGTTTGAGAAAAGAAGGACAGGTACCGTGTTTAAGGCTCTCTTTAAGTCAGGTGTCCAAGTGAAGGGGGTATCCTAAAAAAGCAAAGTTAGTGGTGCTGCTATCCCAGCGTAACCTGGAACGTATGTGGTCAATAGAGGTAGGGTGTGGAAAATCAGTGACTGCCTTGACCTTGTCCTACGTGGTATTCTGTATGTAGGAATGTAACAGGCTTTTGAGTTCTCACGAAAGGGTATGTGATGCTGAATGTGGTTAGTAATTTCGAGGGGTTCACCTTGAGTGGCAATAGTTAGTCTGAACTTGTTGCAAAGTGCAAGCAACTCTGCTTGTGCATCAGGTATGTGAAAAGGGTTGAAATGTGATGCATCAATGGGTTTCTATGCTATGGGCACGTCGAAGGTTAGGGTACAAACTTGATGCGTGAGGGATATACTTCAAAATCGCAAATGTTTGTACCAACTGTTAGATGGAGCGGTGCGTTGGTGTCATTGGCAATCAAAGTGTAAGTGTGACCTTTCTTTGACGTTGAGATGATGGCTGAAAAGAGGGAGATACCATTGACACAACAAGTTTCTGGCATACAGATTACATCGGTGTCTGGGGATTGAAAAAATCGTAGGTGTATCTTTGTACACTCACGAGGGAACAGTGTGTTTGGACTGATGAACACTGCATGTGTTTGAATGTAGATAACATTTCAGATACTGGGGTGGGTGCGGTGATGAATTTCTTAATGAGGGACAAGAAATTTTCCTCAGTCGATGAAAAACCAACGGTATTTAGTGAGCATTTAGTCCTGAGTTTAGGTCATTTGGACATGCGGGAGGAGTTAGTACGTCTGTTACGTTTGGAATGCATGTCCACAGCTGTCAGTAATGTGGAAGAGGTAGAGTTCTGTAGAGAGTTTGGAGTGGTTTGGCAATGGGAAATCTGTTGTATGAAGGTGGTGGGACAATTTGTACTAGCAGTTGGTGCATCCTCATATGATGAAGCGGAATGAATTTCAAGGGACGGTATACAAACAACTGACGATGGGTTATGGTCTGCCTGTGCCTGCTCGGCCACGTGAATGTGATTTACGTTATGAGAAGTTGGTGATGGCAATACGGGGAGGAAATGGTTTGCATAATTGATACAATTTTGAGCAGGGTAAATGACGATGTTATGTTGCTTCACCAGTTGTAAACCTATGAGGATATAAGCAGGAAAGTAAACTTCAGCTACGTAGGCGTTAACTGGAATGGATGGGCACTCTTCTTCAAAGCTAATGTCTAGGGAGAATTTACCGACGATCGGGAATGGTGCACTACACTGCGAAGGATGATGTTTGGGTCCAAAATGGTGACACTTTTTGTTGCATTGCGGAATTTATGGTAACTTTGATTTGACATTATGTTGATTGAGGAACCCATGTCTAAAAGATTTTCACTTTGGTGTTACTAGAAGTTGCACAGAATGTCAAGGAAAGAGAAGACATGGCCAAGATATCCAGGGTATGAACAGGTAGGGATGACGAGGGAACTTCAGGGTATGAAGTGACTTGCCTTGTTGTGAGCTGAATCTTGGTGCCCGTTAGTTATATAGATGTGGTGTTACGTGAATGTCTTGCGGGAGAGGGATCTGTGGAATTTGGTCTGTGTTGCCTCCGTGCTAATAGAACACGGTAACGATCACTTGTGTGGAAACGTGTTCCGTGATCATCGCAGTGGGGGGATTGGTTGTTGAGGTTGTCTGTGGTAACATGTGTTTGCAAGGTGTCCTGATTTGTGACAATATGTACAAAACAGTTGTGTTCTTGATGGAGAGCGTTGGGGGATTGGTTGTGGAGGTTGTCTGTGGTAACATGGGTTTGCAAGGTGTCCTGATTTGTGACAGTATGTACAAAACAGTTGTGTTCTTGATGGAGAGCGTTGCTGTGAGCGATGTCGAGTGCGAAATGTATGTCTTGATCTCGTGTTATGTGGTGTGGACCGTGTGACTTGGGTTATCATGTGGGTGGGTGCAATGGGTATTGACTGGCTCTGGATCTGGGTTATTGCTTTGTCAGTGTCAGAGAATTTCCTCGAGAATTCGCCTCGCGTGGTACTTCACGTGAATGATATAGTACCAATTTCTGGAGTGTGTCTGGGTGCACAGTAATTGGGATAGTAGTCGAAAATACGCCATAAATGTGACTACGTGTTCCAATGAAACTTTGTCCGCTGAAGCCCAGTCATAGCTTTTGAGGCTCTCTCTCAGTTCACTTTTAAATGTTAAAGCAATTTCCAGTTTTCTCTTTGGTGTGGTGTAGACCATGAAAGTGTGTCATAGATAATGAGTACAAGTGGAAAAGTGATCCAAATGGCTCAAATAATGCAAAGGACTTCTTAAAGTACTCTATGAAGTCACGATAAGACTTAGTTTCCTCAAAAAGATCAGACTGTATGACATCGCCAGCTAATGTGTTATTTTTTGTCTATTCTGGATATTAGAATGGATAGTTTACCTTTGTTGTCTGTGAGGTTTCTACGTCTTATTTCTGATTCACCCTCGGAGAGGAAATTGTGTATAATAATATTCTCCCCGTTAAGTCTAGGTAATGTCTCGTCATTAACAACGGTGATAAGATTCTGTGTTGTCATGGTGTTTTGTGTGGCAGGTGAATTGTCCGAACAGCTGCTAGCAGAAGGGGGTGAGGGTACATGTCTGGTGTTTTGCAATTTAGAGGAGAGTGACTGCGTGTAAGAGGTCCGCATGTCGTGTCAAAAAGAGGTTTGGACACCTTCATAAAATGAAATGAATAATAGATAAAAAAAAAAAAAAATACCCACCCACCCACACCCATACACACACAATCAGAGTAATTGCCTCATAGGTGATATTTTGAATGAAAATCGTATCTATTTATCCGTGATAATGTACAATTTAGCTCTTGGGAGAATTTTTGAAGAATAATTAATCTGAATGCAGAAGTTGGTGTGAGGAATCAATGCTGTAAGATAAGTCGGGCATGAATATACAATCTTATATGGCTAGAGCTGGTAAGAGATGAATTATAGGACACTGTTTAAAAGAAAACGAGAAACATACATACATAAAATATGGAATCGTTAAATATAATAACCACAGGATTAAATAACAAAGGCGAAAGGGCTTAATTGATGGAGGGATACTTTGATGTTCCACGAGTCTTGTCGTATTCAGAAATGGAGGCAAGTTTTTGCTTGTAGACTCGCGCGTTGGCTGCTGCTAGCGAGATTGAGTCTCATCGGGTAGTACGATGGGCTGATGGAGACTTACCGCGCAGTTATGATGCTCGAAGATGTGCAGTGTAGAATTAGGGTGTGAACCCATGTAGAAATGAGGAAATGACTGGGAGTGATATGTGCTATGTGCACTCCTGTATATGTCTTTTTGACGAAGTCTCTCGTGGGAGCAATGCAGCAAATATGGATTTCCTCGTAGTGGGCAGGTGGACGCTGCAGCGAAGAGGGGTTGCCTTGTAGTAAGATGCTTGACACCACTCAGCGTGCAGTTGGAAAGTGGCTATGTTTGACCGGGGTGTAGATCTCTGATGTATCTTCCTAGCACGTGGAATCCGCTTGGGTGCTCCGTAAGAATGTAATGTTGAAGTTCGAATCCGTAACCACTGCCGCCATAATGTAGACTTATGTTGTTCTACATTGGTTGGAGGCGTTAGAAATAAACTATTCGTGGCATCTGGACTTTAGTACGTCGCCTCCGTGACTCTGCTTTCCTTCAGCGGTGACAAATGAAATGATGGTGGTTGCCAACAATATATTTTACAGTTAGAATTCAAATGGTGGCGGTTGCCCAAAATATATATTGCATTACTATTGTAAGAGCTTTTGTCCTATTATTTATAGAACTGAGTATGGACACATAGTATCTATTTTAACTATATATAATTTGCATTTACTAGAAGTGATACATTATAATAACTAATATAATTTATATGGTTGGATCTGCTGATTGAGAAAGCACGTGTTCTCAGCGGTTAACCCTTAGGTCAAGATCTGACGTGTAACTAATGGATACGTGTGTCCACGCTAGTATAGAATGAATCAATAACACTCAATCTATAGGTGTGTCTTGCAGCCTTATCCTCTTGGATGAAAGCTCAGAACTCATATATGACCGATCTGTGGGTAATTGTGGCCGTCTGTCACACTGTTGCCGTCCCTAAGTCCCGTATTTTTTCGTACTTTTACTTTCGTTTAGTACATCTCTCACTTTCTACTTTCCTTTCACCACTGTCTTTGTTACGTACGATTGTCACTCACAATTTTAGTCGGTAGGCCCCATGCCTCCGAAGAGATAACTTATTCAAGTCATAGACTTAGAATTTGTATATTGCACAGTCAGGGTTTTACTTCTCACTTTTCTACACAGTATGTTCTGTATAAGAGTATTGATTTTTCTTTCTTTCTTGAATAACGGCTACACTTGGTTCTCTCAGGTACACCGAGGGACTCCCATCGAGAATACTATTTAGGTCCTATGTCAGTTCTGCAGTGACGTCATGATTTTTTTAGTCCAGTGATCTTTAACTTTGTATTTAAGAATCTCCCCTAAGTGCGTGGTCTTACAATCGTGAACCAATTGAATTTTCTCCTCCTCCATCCTTTCTCCAATCAGACTCGATGTTACGAGTCCGCGTGCAATACTGCTTACTCAAGCAATTCCGAGCCACTGCACACTCACTTAGGTTACATCAGCAAAATACGCCATACAACAATGAAATCGGTCCCCAGTCACTTGTTTATAAATACAACGCTGAGAACAGTTATACAATTCCTTGCATTCTCGCCTTCGTCTGTTTATAAAATTCGTAACCCATAAAATGCAACCTTCGCCTTCGAAATATTGTTTACTGAACAGCCGATCCAATAAAAATGACACCCTCACTATCTACCCCTCTTTCTACCTCATTTGTCCACATATATCTACGAGCCTCTTACAGGGCTCGGCAGATATCACTTGGTCATCCCGACCAACCATTTTCTACTACCCTCTTACAGGGCTTTGGCATAAAGTGGCTAAACAATGTTAAAAGAAACATCCTTCAATGGATGTTGTCATCCTTACAGGGAAGGTAGCCAAAAAACAAAGGCATAAAATCCACTCCCACCCATTCCATCCCCAACGTACTCCACTCCCATCAATCCACTTCCCTCCCTCTTGGCATCTCCTGGATAGCGGGTCATCCATTAAGTTGATGTTGATGTATTGACTCTTGATTACATCAAGTTAATGGTAACCCAAAATATGTTATACATAACAAAGAAATAAGTAACCCCTTCAAAATGTACAAATGTCTGTAACACCAAATATCCACTGACTCTTAAATGATCCAAAAACAAAACAATTCATGCCGGTAAATGATGAACAGTATATGATGTCCTCATCTTCCTAAATATTACAATAAAAGTTACAGCAGCAATTACTAATGAAGAAATGAGGACACTGAAAATAACTATATAATTGGTTGAGGAGTTGTTTGAGGAAGATCTAAATAATGGTCTATTCTTAATTTTCAAAGGTGGAGTTTTCTGGCAACGTGATGTTGATGCTTGTGAAGTATGTTACCTCGGTCAGATGCACAGTATTAATGGTGTTAGCAATAGTGGAAAGTGTGCCTGTGTGTATTTCAGTTGTCAAAAACTGAAATAGTACATTCAACCAATGCCAATTTAGGATTTAAATTTAGACAAATGATTGAAACTCTTGTCTTGTTTGGGAAAAATAGATAATGGGAACGTATTGAGAAATTTGATATACCACAGTCTTTTTGTAATGACAATTGTTCATCACAGACATATTTCTAACAAGTGAAGCTTCACAAGAATGTTTCAATGCTTTATGGAACACACACACACACACACAAAAGGGGAAGAATGACAGAGGTAAATATTCCTAATAGTGATCTTACAACTTTTAAGTTTATCATTATAGATTGTACTCTCCTTTAGGTTGTCTAGAGAAAGGATGTAATTAAATGGATCTACATCTGGTATGTCCACTTCATAATGTGAATTATTTACCTTCATTTTAAAGTGTATCAGCTTGTACAATTTACATCTAAAGTCAGAAGAAAAAGGAACTTCTATTATTACTGAAGAAATATGTAAGTATACAGTTGGTAATGGGTAATAAAATGCTATTTATTTATTTCATCAAAGAAAGTTTTAAATTTTCAATCCTTAGCTGAATTAATTATCCTAATATGTTATATTATTGGGGGAAGAGAGGATGTGACTTAACCAAAATTAGCTAGAACTAAATTTTGTACAAAGGATTCCAATTGAGATTACACCTCAGTTATTTTCAAATGCATCGCATCAAATAGTAAGAAAAGAAGTAGCGAGTTCTCTTGTTCAGATTATTTTATACTGAGATTCTCTAAATTATCTGTAATCTCAGATCAAATCCTCAACGTTTATTACACTTGTTTGTAAATTATCAATTTTTGCTACTTTCTCATTCAGTCTATTCATAGAATTCTTTAAGTCAGCAAAGAAGGCAAAGTTGGATATTCCTAATCAAGCAAGAGCTCCTAAAGCTACAACCATCACACTTCTCTTTCGTCTACCATTTCTTTTGAAATTTGAATCTGATATCAATTTTATTTTCTATCTCACTTCTCTTACTTCCAAGTTTCCTTTGAACAACATTTTTATTGGAGATGTTCTCCTTGATTAAATTTAAATTCACTCTCATAAAGTCAACACTATCCTTTATTATTGATATGTTTTTATAATCTAAAACTATACTAACGATATGATGTACCGTTATCATGTTTCCTTGATACTGTGCCAAAGCTCCAGGACGAACAGGATCCAAGTCCAAGGCATTCACCATATATATTAATAAAATTAATCCAGTCTTCAGTTGTAAAAATTATTTGGATTATTACACAAGTCACACATGATGCTATATACATTTTACAATTATCATTATTATCAAGTTCTTAGTTCTTTTTCAATCATCTACATGTCTAATTGAGACTTCCCTAGTTTCTAGATGTAAAATCTTGAATTTGTTTCTACCTGCAAAATAAATTATTCTATATGGGCCTGAGTACCATGGTGAAAGTTTATTATTGATTGTATGTAATTTGGCCATGACCAAATATCCTATTTGTAATTCTATATTATGTGTTATTTTGTGTTGGTGCTTTTTCATCTCTAGTGTATCCTCTTTCATGCATTCCCTAACTCTTTGATGTATAGCTTGAAATTTATGCATCCTATTTAAGATGTAATCATCTATATTATACGCCAGTTTTTGCTCGGCAATCAAGATTTCATATGGAAGAATTTTGTCTTTCCCCCAAAAAAATAATAAAATTGTGTGTTTCTCCTACAATTGTATTTATTTGGTTGTTTAGGATACATTTAACACAAGGAATCCAACTATCCCAAGTTATACTATATAGACTTATCAAACCTCTAAGATATGTTTTATATTTAACCTTTCCACAACTTCATTGCTCTGAGGATGTGTTACCACCGTCAACTATGTAGTAAATACTGTTCACTTCTATAGTATTGTATTTCGTTTATCACTTCTACTTTTTCTTCACTGTCTTTATGTAGATTAGTCACTCAAGTTTCATTACTTATTTTCATCTGTAGGAAGTAGGTAATGTTATTTTACGAGGGTGAATTAAACTAAGGTTAAAGTTTCCTTCTTTTCTTCCCGAATAATATTATACTTAGCTTTTCATTTTACACAAAATGACTCCACTGGAATCATCAATTTACTCATTAAGCCACTTCGCACCGACGTCATGATTTCCCAGTCCAATGATATTTACCCTTACATCTAAGTGCTTCCCCTAAGGGCGTCACTTCATTCTCATGAACCAATAAAATTTTCTCCTCCACCCGTTCTCCAGTCAGACGTTTACAAACGTCTTCAGCAATACTGCTTCCTCAAGCAATCATGATATCGATGCATGACTGGTTTAGTTTACTTATTGTTACATCACCATTATAGAGCAATAAAATCTGGCCTCTAGCGGTTGTTTACAAATTTAGACGAGGAGCGAGATTATGCAACTCATTCACGGCTATTATTTACCAAATATCCAACTCATAAAAATCAAATTCTCGCCACCTACCTCTCTATCTACATTACTTGTCTACCTTTATCTACAGCCTCCTACAGGGCTCGGCAGCTACCCTTGGTCGTCCCGAACAACCATTTTCTACTACCCTCTTACAGGGCTCGCTAAAATATATACTTGAAAAATATCATATACAAGAAGCTATTTAAAAATATTCCAGTATAAACTGGCAAAAATGTTAAAAGTATTATCCTTCAATTGATGGTGTTATCAAAATATATACCACAAATAACAAAGAAATAAGTAACCCTTCCGAAATGCATGAATATCTGTAACACCCTTAAAAGAAAAAAAATCAACAAGGTAAATTTTGAATAGTATTAAATGTCGACATCTTCCTGAATATGAAAATTGAAGTTAGAGCAGTAATTACTATTGAAAAAATAAGGAATAATTTGAGGAAAATAGCAAGATTGATCTCTTTCTGATCGTGAAACCTGATTGATATAAGACATTAGATTTCAATGGAGAATTTTTCATTTTTTCAAAGATTTATTATGAGGTTCATGTAATTTGACCATGACTAAATCTCCTATTTGTAATTCTATTTTAGGTGTTATTTTGTGTTCTTGCTTTTTCATCTCTTGTGTATACTCCTGCATGTGTTCCCTAACTCTTTGATGTATAGCTTGAAATATATGTATCCTATTTGAGATGTAATCGTCTGTATTATACACAGGTTTCTGCTCTTCAATCAATATTTCATATGAAAGAATTTTGTTCTCCGCAAAAAGAATAAAATGAGGTGTTTCTCCTGTAGCTGTGTTAATTTGGTTGTTTAGGATACATTTCATACAAGGAATCCAAGTATCCCAAGTTATACTATGAGGACTTATCATACCTCTAAGACATGTAATAATTTTCATATTTAACATGTCTACAACTCTATTGCTCTGAGGATGATTCACTAAAATGTTGACTTTTTGAATCTTAAATAATCTATATAATTCTTCCAAGACTTTGTTATTAAATTCAGTTCCATCATCTGGAACTAGGATCTTAGGTGTAATGAAATTACAGATTATCTGATCATAGATTACTGAAGCAATTGTTTCAGCTTTCTTATTTGGAATGGGTTATGAAATACAAAATATTGAAAAATAATAGTAACAAATACATATTTATATCCATTCTCAGATATAAGCAACCCCAATGTATCTATATGAACTCTTTTCCAAGGTTTCTGCGGGACAGGATATGACAGCATAGGATCAGGCGTTGGTGTATTTCCTTTCACCTTAACACATTTAATATATATATATATATATATATATATATACATATATATGTAGATATATATATACATATATATATATACTGTACATATATATATTTATATATATATATACTGTACATATATATATGTATATATATATATATATATATATATATATATACTGTACATATATATATATATATATATATATATATATATATATATATAATCATATATATCTTTCTTCATACCTGGCCAAAAGTATTTAAGTTGTGTTTCTCTATAAGTTTTATATTTTCCTGGGTGTGAACTACAATCGCTATCATGAAGTAACTTTAATACCTCTTCTACATGAGATTGTAGTATTATCAAGTGATTCACTGGGCCCCTAGAAATATATTTCCCACTTACAACTGTTTTTCGATACAAAAGTCCATTAATCAAATAAAATTTCTCTATCCTATACCCTTTTGGTAGTTTTGGAGGATTTCCTCTTGGCTTCATCAAATACTTACCTCCTAATTCCCAAGTCTTATCATCTCGGTTCCATTATTATAATTTCCTCATCTAAGGTTAGTAGCTCATCTATACTGTAGACAAAATTGATTGACCCTGTCATTGGTTGGCTAATATTTCTAGATAGTGCATCTGCTGCAACATTCTTTCTGACCGGAATATATTCAAACCTAACCTCATAACATTTAAGATATCAAACCACCTGGCTAGTCTGCCCTTAAGGTTCTTATGCTTAAATAAGTTCTGAATAGCTGTATGATCAGTCCACACTCTGACTGGATATCCAAGTATCATATCTCTGAAAATTTCTAGTGAATATATCACTGCTAAAGTTTCTCTTTCAGTTATAGAGTATTTTCGCTCTGCGCTGTTACAAAGTCTAGATGTGTGAGCTATCCGCTTCAAAGTTCCATTTCTATCCTGCACAAATATGCCTCAAAACCCTATGCCAGACGTATCAGTACAAAGAATGAACTGTTTATCATAGTCTAGAAATATTAAAACTGGAGAACTAGTAAGTTTATCTTTCAACTTGTCAAAAGCTTGCTGTTGTGCAGGTTCCCAAATGAACTTTGAGTCTTTCTTCAACAAAGAACTTAATGGATTAGCTGTGTTTTCATATCCTTGGATGAATTTCCTATAATATCCTATCAAACTTCTAACTTTTTCTATATTGTTTGGAACTGGATAATTCTTTACTAATTCAACCTTTGAATTTACCGTACTAAGTCTATGCCTGTCTATTTTATGTCCCAAATAAATAACACTTTCCTACAAAAACTTACATTTTTAATTTTCACTTTCAATCCTGCTTCAACTAGCCTCGAGAATAACAAATCTAATTTCTTAAAGTGCTCAGCCACTGTTTAGTAAACTATTAAGATATCATCTAGAAATACACTGGCAGTGTTTCCTAACAGCCCATCTAGAACTGTATTCATTAGTCTCATGTAAGTTAACCCGCACAGTGCCAGAAGGTTTCACCCAAAATAACACCCCAGTGCCAGCGATTTTTCGATTTCTTTTTTACATAAATCACTTCATTTCAGTCTAAGAAACATGCCTGTGAAAATTTAAGACTTACCTATGAGCCGTTGTGGATATATAGAGGCTCTTGTATATGAGGCAGTGCGATGTTTTGTCGCTCCTGGATGGCGTGCGGTAGCAAGTGTGTGGTTCTTTGTAAACCACAGTGTGGGTGTCACTTCAGTTCTGTGTGGTTTTGTGTCAAGTATGGAGTACGTTCAGTATAATTATATACTTCAACAAGTTTCAGTACACACGGCCAAAACACTGTTTTTTACGTATTCATTTTCTCTGGCCGAGGGAAGAGAAAACTAATCTATATACACTGTACACTATATTTACACTGCTATTTACATGTTTAGTCATCTTGTGCACTAGTAGTTTTGTATTGTGTGATATTCCTTTCGAGTTATGAATTTTTGAAGTTGCCGACGCATATATGCGTCGCTGGCACTACGGGATACACTACTTGCCGACGCATATATGCGTCGCTGGCACTGTGCGGGTTAATGAACTATTACATAACCCAAATGGCATTCGTTTGAACTCAGTGTCCCGTTGGAGTAGAAAATGCTGTAAATTCACATGAGTCTTCATGCAAATTTGTCAAAAAGCAGACTTCATATTTGTAGTGCTGAAATACCTATTATCAGTTCCCAAACTTCTAAGTATTTCCCCTATCACGGTAATGGTAATCGGTCGCGTATAGTCTACTTATTTAATTCCCTATAATCAATAACTGGACGGACGGTACCATCTAAATTTGGAATAAGAACCAGAAGAAAGATCCACTCACTTTTACTATGCTCAATAATACCCTGCGATGATATTTCAGTGATCAATTTATTTACAATGGCTAGTTTGGAATGTGGTAATCTGTGGGTAGGTATATAGATAGGTTGAGTCCCTGGTTTTAGTTGGATCCGATGTTTTAAAACAGTTGTTTTGTCTAAGGCGTCCCCCTGTAAAGCAATTGCTTTATTGTACTTCATGAGCAAAGCAAAAAAGCTTTCATCCAACTCAGGGCAACTAGTAGGTTCTAGTTGATTTCCGTATTATTCCCCCAAATCTGTTTCTTCCTGAACTGAACATATTGATGAAATTGGCAATTCCACTTCCTCAGTACTTTCATTTAAATTCTCAATGGGTTTTGTACAAACTTGAAAACATCCTATTTGTGTACCTTTTCTTAAGACTGTCTTTATTCAAAATACTAATTACTAATATTTCTACCATATTCTTATTTGGCTTATATGTCCCTGAGTCCAATTTCAAACCTTTTAATCTAATTGATTCTGGTATGGTTAAAATTTCAGTGTCTACAGTGACTCCTTTCAAATGCACCTTTATCCTGTTAATTGCTCTGGAGTGTGATAACGTCGACTTTATTACACCACCTTCCACAAATAGGAAAGCTTCATTTGAAGTTGATGAAGTAGTCATTTCTGGGATTTCTTGAACATCTAAGTTGGGTTTACTATATGAGACTTTATTTTTTGTTAGTCTGGACCGCTCTGCTCCGCTATCTAAAATGTAATTATCTTTCCTATCTATTTCTAGACCTTCTTTGATTACTGTTACTTGATCTAAGTCTGCTTGATTTAAAAATGGAATTAACTGTGATTTCACTAAGATCCATAACACAGCAGGACATATGACCATGTTCTCTTTTCTCATAGTTGCAAATGCTATCAATAAATCTCCTGGAAAACAGATTCTTCTACAATTATCACTGGAATGTGCAAATGCTTATTAACCTTACCTAATGTTTTTAACTGACTTCCAGTTACTCCGTGCAATGAGTAATAGATTGGTTCCAAGATTTTCACTCCTGGATTAAATTTGTTTTAAACTCTACTAGTTATCACATTAACTACATATCCTGTATAAATAAATATTTGAATAGGTTTATCGAACACTCTACCAACAATGAGAGGTCCTACAGAAGTTCTTCTAATTTTTAGAGTCAATTTAGAACTATTCTTGATGTTGGGGTTTTCTTCCACCCTTCTATCACTCTTATCCTTATTTCTAGTTTCTTTCTAATGTTGCTTTCCAACTGTCATTTTATGGACCAGTTGCTTTACACTCACTTGTTTTTACTTTCTTTTCCCTTCCAACCAAAGACCTGATAGTATCCTGATCACTTTTACTTAGAATATTTAATGAATGCCTTCTTATAATCTTCATATTGGTTTATATCTTCCATTTGCTGGAAATTTCTTATAAGCCTAGCTCTACCCCTTCTCAGGATCTACATTTTCTTTTAAATTTTCTATTTTACCTTTTTCTGTTATGTTTTGTTTAGGCTGTGGTTGGGGTTGGGGTTGGGGTTGGGGTTGGGGTTGGGGTTATGGTTGGGGTTGGGGTTGGGGTGTTGGAGGGGGTTTTGGTCAAACGAGGGTTGTTTTCTCCTGTTTATTGCTAGACCTGTTCTCATACAAATCTAGACTTGCTGCTCCAAAGAAAACTCTGGAGGTGCCAGATCTTCCTAGCTAAAATGATACATGGTACAAAAATGGGCGTGCCCTACGAGAGAGCACCCAATAAGAAAATGTAGAAGGGTGGCTCTCTTGGTGTTGCCAAATTGTAGAACGTCGACCGTAGCGTTCACCTATGACCCTATACTTGGGGCGACTTGGAGTTGTTTAGAGTCTTCTGGCAGATATATGGAAATGGGGTCAGCACGTGATCCCACCAAACTTAGCTGAGAGGCCTCGCATGTTCGAGCTTAGCTGAGAGGCCTCTTTGTCGACTTCATGCTGGAGAGATGGTGGGAAGAAAGAAATCGTCTGAAGGCGAAGGAAATCATCTGCCGCCTTACATTGGCTCGGTCACGCTATCGTCACCGTCCCGGTGACTGTACACTTAGAGAAATAAAGACAAGAAAAGGAAACACAAAGCAAGGGCCTTGTTCAAGGCCTTGGCATGAAGGTTATATACAAATAAGTTTGGCAAATGGGTGCCGTAAGGAAAATATACAAGAATGAAACATATGAATAACGTGAGGAAACTTAACTGTACGAATTTGTGGAAAGTAGCTATTATTTTCGTTCACCTAGGTAATAATATACATTTATGAAGGTGTGGCTCTGTTTCGAAGACTGTATCGGGGAAGTCGCAACAGTGGCATTTGCGCAGAGGAATGGGTGTTCTCCTCTATGTCCTGAGTAGGGGGAGCTTGAGAAACAACAGTGTCTATGTCTAAGCCACAGGAAACCTTTTTAATGTGATCTTTATGCAACAGGGTCTCTGACAGATTTGGCAAACTAAGTGCCTTGACCTTATTTCTAGATTCATGACCAATGAGGCGATAGCGTCCAGAGAATTTAGGTGAGAGCTTTGAGGTAGGTGTGTGGTTAAGAATATAAACAATGTCTCCAATATCAAAGGCTGATTTGTTGTGCAAACGGGCCATTTCGTCCTTTGTTAGATGGAGGGAATTATGTATTCTTTTGAATAGGTGATTGAAATTAGCTACTTTAACCTTTACAAAATCATTGAAGTTATAGATGGGCGGTAAATCTGAAAGGAGATCATACGGGAGCTGTTTGTCTGAACCAAAAAGAACAAAATGGGGTGACTCCGATATTGATTTATTTACCGCAGAATTCAAACACGCTTGAATCATGGTGACAAGTTCATCGCAGGAATGTTGAAGATCAGAAGCAAGATGTCTGATAACATTGAGAATCTTTTTATTCTGGCCTTCAACTAGGCCATTTGAACCAGGATGGTAAGCAGTAGTGTTGCATTTCTTGATTTGAAAATAATCGCAAATATGCTAAAGAATATCATTGTTGAACTCACTTCCGTTGTCGGAAATTAGATTCCTAGGTGTCGTAAATGGACATATGAGTTTGTCAATAATTGTCTTTGCTACGTGTTGTGCTGTCTTTTCTGGTAAGGGGGCGAGAATACAGAATCTAGAGAACTGGTCGACACAGACAAAGAGGTACCTGTTTCCAGTATGTGTAAGTGGTAACTGAAGATGATCAATAGCTACTGTGTCGAATGGTTTCGAAGGTGTAGGGTAAGTTAGAATTGGAACATGACCGATAATGTGACCTTTGTGACTCGCACAAGAATGACAAGCGTCGATGTATGCGTTTATATCCTTTCTCATCGTTAACCAGAAATAATATAATCTAGCCTGAGTTACGCATTTCTCCTTACCAGGATGTGCAGCAATAGGTGAATCATGTATGAGTTTTAAGACTTCCGGAATGAGATTTGTAGGACTACCAGTTGGAGGACCAATCCGTTGGGTTCCTGCTTGTTCGTTAGTGTTGTTTTATGATAAAGAATGTCATCCACTAGCGTGTAATTGTTAATATCTGGAGGAAAGTTTTCTGTGTCAAATGTGTCTGCAGATTCGAGGAAATATATGACACGTTTCCAAAGAGGATCTGATCTCTGCGCTGCGGCTATGCGCGTTTGATTAATATTTACTGAAATAGGGTCTTGAATAATGGTCACATTATGTCGACTAAGAGCGTCTGCGACTACATTAGCTCTTCCCTGGATGAAATGGAAGGTAGGTATGAATTCCAGTATGGTGAGGAAACAGCGGGCAAGTTTCCCGGAAAGATTTTTTCCTTTGAATAGGTGTAAGATTGGTTGATGGTCTGTGTATATGTGTATCTCGTAACCGAGGATGATGTCTTTGAAATGTTTGAGTGCGTATATCACAGCTAAGGCTTCTATCTCTGTGACTGAGTAATTACGCTCGTACTTGCTCAGTGTGTGGCTCGCATAGGTAATTGATCTGAGTTTTATGTGGTGGTGTTGCATTAGAACAGCGCCTAATCCAGTGTATGACGCGTCTGTGTAAATTGTGAAGGGAAGCTTGTGGTTTGGGAAGACGAGGACAGGTACCGTGGTTAAGGCTTTCTTTAAGTCATTAAAGTCTTTCTCTTGGTCAGGTGCCCAATTGAAGGGGGTGTCCTTCTTAAGTAGTGACGTCAAAGGTGCTGCTATACTAGCGTAACCTTGAATGTAACGTCTGTAAAAACCTGACAGACCAAGGAATGAACGTATGTGTTACACAGAAGTATGGAGTGGAAAAAATATGACTGCCTTGACCTTGTCCTGCGAAGTTAGAATTCCTTTTGAATTAAAGACGTGTCCTAGGAAACGTATTTCTTTCTGAAGGAAAGGACACTTCTTAAGCTTCAGTTTGAGACCTGCCTGTTCTAGTCGCGAGAAAACAGTGTGTAGAGTGTGTAGATGTTCGTCAATTGATTTGGAAGCTATGATGACATCATCGAGATACATGAACACAGAATGACCAAGAAGACCGGCAAGTACTTTGTGCATGAGACGTGTGAACACTGAAGGAGCTGATACGAGACCCATGGCGAGTCGTTTGAATTGATAGTGTCCTGTGGGTGTGCTAAAAGCTGTCAGAGGCCTAGACTCTGGCGCAAGGGCGATCTGAAAATATCCCGACATAAGGCTCAAGGTCGTAAAAACTACATTATTTTCACCAACCTAGTGGAGGAGTTCGTGGAGAAGTGGAATCGGGTATCGGTCAGGTATGGTGAGTTTATTTAGTTCTCTGAAATCTACTACAGGTCGGAAGGACCCGTCTTGTTTTGGCACTACAAAGAGTGGAAAATTCCATTCACTAAGGGAAAATTCAATTACGTCTTGCGCAATCATGTCTTGAATAAGGATATCTACAATCATGCGTTTAGAGTGTGGTAATCTGTATGCGGGAATGTAACGTGGTTTTGAGTTCTCACAAAGGGTATGTGATGCTGAATGAGATTAGTGGCTCCAAGAGGTTCACCTTCTGTGGCAATGGTCTGTCTGAACTTGTTGCAAAGTGCAAGCAAGCCTGTTTGTGCATCAGGGAAATCAACAGGGTTAAGTTGAGATGCATCAATGGGTTCCTGTGCTGTTTGCACATCGGGAACTGTGGCCCAAACTTGAGAGTTTGGGAACTTGTCATCCATGATTTTAATACGTGAAGGATAAACTTGGAAATCGCAAATGTTTGTACCCACTGTGAGATAGAGCGGTGAGTTAGTCTCATTGGCAATTAAAATGCAAGTATGACCTTTCTAAGATGTGCTTGGAAGACTCGTATTAGTATCTGTGTGTACTCACGAGGGAACAGTGTCTTTGGGCTGATAAGCACTGCGTGAGTTTATTGGAGAGTAGATAACACTTGAGAGACTGGAGCGGATTGTGTGTTGAATTCCTCTAAGAGGGGCAAGTAATTGGCTTCCGCTGGTAAAAGATTAACATTATTTACCTGTTGTTTTGTCTTTCGTTTAGTAGATTTTGACCTACGAGAAGATTCTGCGCGCCTGTTATGCTTAGAATGTCTTCCTACAACTGGTAGTGAGGTGGAAGGGTTAGAGGCATGTGCATGTGTGTTTTCGTCGGTGCCATCAAGAGCTGTTACATCCTCGTGTGATGAAGCAGAGTTCGTTTGAACGATTTAGCTAGAATTACTTGACGTTAAATCGGGTTTTGCCTGCTTGGTTACAATGAGGTGTTTGACTTTAGGAGAATTTGCTGATGGCAATGCAGGGAGGAAGTGCTTTGCATAAATGATGCATTGTTGAGCAGGGTAAATATTCATATTATGTTGCTTCAACAATGTTAAGCCTATGAAGATATCAGCAGTGAAATGAACATCAGCTATGTAAGTGGAAACTGGAATGGATGGGTACTCGTCTTTGAAGCTAATGTCAAGAGAGAATTTTCTAATGATGGGGAAGGGGATTCCATCCACATTGCACAAATTTACGTCTGGGGGCTGCACAATGACTACTCGCTTTGTTTGGGTGCAGAATTTATGGAAGCTGTCCACTGATCCTCCTAGCTAAAATGATACATGGTACAAAAATGGGCGTGCCCTACGAGAGAGCACCCAATAAGAAAATGTAGAAGGGTGGCACTCTTGGTGTAGAACGTCGCCCGTAGCGTTCACCTACGACCCTATACTTGGGGCGACTAGGAGTTGTTTAGAGTCTTCTGGCAGATATATGGATATGGGGTCAGCACGTGATCCCACCAAACTTAGCTGAGAGGCCTCGCATGTTCGAGCTTAGCTGAGAGGCCTCTTTGTCGATTTCATGGTGGAGAGATGGTGGGGAGAAAGAAATCGTCCGATGGCGAAGGAAATCATCTGCCGCCTCACAGGGGTTGGGGTTGGGGTTGGGGTTGGGGTTGGGGTTAGGGTTAGGGTTGGGGTTGGGGTTGGGGTTGGGGTTGGGGTTGGGGTTGGGGTTGGGGTTGGGGTTGGGGTTTGGGTTTGGGGTTGGGGTTGGGGTTGGGGTTTGGGTTTGGGTTTGGGTTGGGGTTGGGGTTGGGGTTGGGGTTGGGGTTGGGGTTGGGGTTGGGGTTGGGGTTGGGGTTGGGGTTGGGGTTGGGGTTGGGGTTGGGGTTGGGGTTGGGGTTGGGGTTGGGGTTGGGGTTGGGGTTGGGGTTGGGGTTGGGGTTGTGCACTGCGAGTTTGTGGTTGCGTGCACTGTAGATTGGTGTACCCGTACACTAAGTCCTGTAGTTTGATTTACCTGTCCTGTCTCTTCGGAAACATTTTCTATTCACTTCATCCCACGCTGCCACCACTGTTACCTCTGTCACCTACGAAGTAAATTCTGTACCCTTCTATAGCATTGTATTTCGTTTCTCACTTCTACTTTTTCTTCACTGTCTTTATGTGGATTAGTCACTCAAGTTCCATTACTTATTTTCATCTGTAGGAAGTAGGTAATGTTATTTTACGATAGTGAATTAAACTGAGGTTAAAGTTTCTTTCTTTTCTTCCCGAATAATATCACACTTGGCTTGTCAATTTACACCACTGGAATCCTGAATTTACACACTAAGCCACTTCGCACCGACGTCACGACTTTCCAGTCCAATAATCTTTACCCTTACATCTAAGTGCTTCCCCTATAACTTTCCACCCATGAACCAATGAAAATTTCTCTTCCTCCACCCTTCCTCCAGTCAGACTGTTATAACGTCTTAAGAAATAATGCTTAATCAAGCAATCACGATATAGAACTTTAGACGAGGAGCGAGATTGTGCAACTCCTTCACGGCTATTATTTACCAAACATCCAACTCATAAAAATAAAATTCTCGCCACCTACCCCTCTCTCTACCTTACTTGTCTACTTTTATTTAACAGCCTCTTAGAGGATGATTCACCTGAATGTTTACTTAAATAACCTACACAATTCTTACAATATTTTATTAAATTCAGCACCAATGTCTGAAATTAAGATATTAGGAATAGTGAAATTACAGAATATCTGATCATAGATTAACGAGGCAATTGTTTCAACTCTTTTGGTTGGTGTAGGTTGTAAAATACAAAATCTTCAAAGGTAATCAATGAATGCGAATCAGACAAGAAACAATGGTCTCAAAATGTCCGGAAATAGATTCAATTTGGAAGTGGGTAGAAACAACTTTGCCAACCGTGTAGTGAATGAATGGAATAAAATTCCTGCACAGGTAGTGCAATGTAGTTCAGTTTGAAGCTTTAAGAATCATTTAGATAGATACCTAAGTAAGATGCTGTAATGATTATAATTTATCTTATATTATTTGTTTTTGTTTTGTTATCTTTTGTCTGTCTGATTTTCATTTATTATTAGTTATATGTCAATTTATTATTATTTACTATTTACCTGTTTGTTTATCATTTAACTATACCTATGCACCTATTTATGTATTTTATTTGTTATTTACATTATTATATTTTTTTATTTATTATTTTATTATTAATATGATTTTTTTTCGCATCCGACCTAGATATGGATCAAAAGGTCTCCTGTCGGTATGCTCCGCCTTTGTAATCCTTTGTAAACAATTACATATTTTTATCCATTTTCAGAAATAAGTAACACCAGTGTACCTATGAACTTTTTTCCAAGGTTTCTGCAGGATGAGTTATGATAGCATAGGGGCAAGTTTAGGTGTATTTCCTTTCATCTTAGCACATTTCAAGCCATTTTCTTCATATGCATATATGTCTTTCTTTATGCCTGGCCAAAAGTATTTAAGCTGTGCTTGTCTAAGTTTTATCTTTGTATCCTCAACTGGTGTTGAAAGCATACATTTTACAGAAGACGGGATGGTTAATCCAAACTCGTACAACCTTCCTTTCCTTTATTCAAAGGATTCTCTTCTTTCACAATACACTGGTATTAACTACATGTCTTTTCTATTTTATACAGTTAATTGTCTATATCACTACCCTTTTTGCACAATACTTGTCATCGCACCAACTCGGTGGTCCTGCCCGGTGCGTCTCAGTTTGATTCAGCGGAAACGCTGGATATGCAAAATTTCCAGGTCCCAGCAATTATATTTACACTGTTTTCAATGGGAGTATTTGGTCTCCCACAACCAATATTCTTATACTTAATTACTAATTACATCCCATTTATTTATTATATAATATTTCCAAGGGGGAAAAGCTCGTTGTTATTGGGTTGTTCAACAATGTTATGAGTTGGTGGTCGACTGCACTTATAAGTGTGCGTTCGTGTGTGTGTGTGTGTTGCCTGGTGGTCGCGCTGCTAGAGATTGCTTGGGTCAGCGAGATGTGTGTTGCATTGGACCTCGTGATGCTGAGTCGGCGTTTGATGCTTGTGGTGGACAGTGAGTGAGGAAGTGGGTTATATGACTGGGGTTATATTACTCGTCATGTATATGAGGCGTATACATATCGCTCTCCCCCTGGGGTTAGGTGGCTCCCGGCACATAGGTTACATGGTTTACAAAAGTATTCATATGGGTAATACATCGAGAAAAGGTTCAGAGACACAAAATCCTGTGGGATTAAATGTGAAGGTGGGGGGGGTGTTGTTGAAGTGAATCTGAGGTCCCAAGGGGGATCATGAACTGTAATTAAGCGTAGCGATGTTGTGTCTCAGAAGTGTAACGTTGTGTCTCACCAGATTACATGTTATATTAAATATCATATGAAAGGTTTCACTATATATTTGATAACACTGTCAGAATTCATATTTCCCAATGTTCTAGTGTTCATGTGTTATGTCACACATCACTGTAGGGAATCTCATTTTCAAACACTACTCATTGGTCAGTTGGGTGTGTCACTTAACACTTGTTATATTTCACAGTATGAATGGGTTTTCGTAAGAATTATTATGTTATTTAAGATATTGGGTGAGACACAAGAATAAACTTAATCTAGGTTTACAGTAAATCGGGAATGGGAGTTGAAAGGTTATGGAAGGTTTTACTTCGTGCAACAGAATTTGGTCAATATTACCAGTATAAGGAGAATGATTAAGAGTGAAAGGGCTGTGGAGCTATATGGTAGTACCTGTAGTGTAGGTCAAGTGAGTCCATGTCAAGAGTAGTCGATGTTTAAGGTGGGTAATTAATGATGGATTTCATTTTGGAGGATGAAGGTTATGTCTCAGTGAATGAGGATATGTTTATCTGACTCTCGCTAAGGTTATATTGGTCGGAAGGAAGTAGAGAAGTTTCAATAGATATGCGGAAAGGAGTTCTTATTGGAAATGGGCCATTTTAACCTCCACTGATAGATACATGACGTCCTGCATCTTCAGGGGCGAGAGCTAGAGTGCATGTTTAGTTGCGTCGACGCAGAGTCATGGGATGAGACTTGCGTTTGGGTGAGTTATGTGTGGTCGTGGTAGGTGGGTTGTTGATGGGAAGTGGGATTGGGTCGAGGTTGAGTTTGACCTTTCTCAGCTTCTCTCCATGTATGGTCGCGGTTGTGTGATCGGAAGGATCTGTTAGTTGAAAAACATTGTTAGGAAGTGAGCTTGTGACTGTGAAGGGACCTAAGAACTTGGGTCTGAGTTTGTTAGTCCTGGTTGAGTCTTTGACCATGACAGTGTCACCAAGCGTTATGTCAAGTGGAATTGAGCGTTTGTGTTGTTTTGTCTTTGTCTTTTCCTGGGCTTCTTTCAAGTTTGTTCTAACTTGTTTGTAAATGGTTTGCATACCTCTTTTGATGCAGTGTGTGAGGTTATCTAGGTTGTATAAGGGTGGGGGTGGTTGGTTGAATATTTGGTAGGGTAGGCGCATTGGTTGGTCGAAAATGATCTCATGTGGGGACATCTTTGTTGCGGAATTGACTGTGCTATTGATACTGGCTTGTACCTGTGGTAGCCAATCTTCCCAACTGTCCATGAGGTCGTTGACCAATGGTCTGAGAATCTCTAGGACCTTGCGATTTGTTCGCTCAGTCAGACCATTTCCCTGTGGGTGGTATGCAGTGGCAAATGTTTGGTCAATGTTGTACAGGTGTGCTATTTCGCGCATCACCTGGTTTTTAAATTCTGAGCCATTGTCAGATAACATTGTGTGTGGTATGTTGTATCTACAAAAGATATTGTTAACTAGGGCTTTGGCTACAGTCTCTGCTGTTTTGTCTTGGAGTGGTATTAAGATTGTGTATTTAGATCAATATTCTACTGCTGTGAGTACATAGTTGGAACCTTGATGGCTCGTTGGCATTTTCAGTAGGTCAATGCCAAGTGTTTCCCATGGCTCAGCAGGGAGTGGGATATCTTTTATGTTGATTTCCTTCGGGTCAGGGCCTCTGAATTGGTTACAAGTTTTACAAGAATCTATGTGTGTGGTTATATCTCTTTTCATGTTAGGCCAGTAATATGTGTGCCTAGCAGTGTTTAGTGTCTTATCTCTGCCCGAGTGGCCTCCCATTGCACTGTCGTGCAATATGTGTAGGACCTTGGGGACTTGCTCTGGGGATAACAGTAACCTCTCTTGTGTTAATGGTTCTCCTTATGACTCCGTCGACCAGTTTGAGTTCCTCAATAGGGACAGGTGGTCGGGAGTGTAAGGGGGTTTGTGAAAGGAGATGCTGTTTTATTGGGGACCATATAGGGTCTCTTTCAGTTTCCTGTGTGAGTTCTTGCATAGGTATGCATGTGGTTTGGGTTATGGGGGTGATGTAGGTTTGTCTGCTGAGGCTATCTGCCACTACGTTAGCTTTCCCAGCTAAGTATACGATCTTGGGATCGTAATCAAGGAGAGTTGCTTTCCATCTAGCAACTCTCCCATGTAAGTCTTTGGAGTTAAAAAGATAGACTAGGGGTTGGTGGTCTGTTAGTATGGTAATCTTGTAGCCTAAAATGAGGTATTTGAAATGTTTAAGTGCCCAAACTATAGCTAACCCTTCTTTGTGAGTAGTAGAATAGTTACTCTCAGCCTTATTAAGGACTCTACTTGCGTAGGCTATGGGGTGCTCTTTGCCATTGTCATCTTTCTGTTGTAGGACTGCGCCTATTCCTTTAGAGGAGGCGTCTGTGTAAAGAAAGAATTCTTTCTTCATGTCAGGGAAAGCTAGTACGGGGGCTGTGGTCAGAGATTGTTTCAGTGTGTCGAAACTTTGTTGTTCTGTTTCTGACCATTGAAATGGTTCGCCTTTCCTTGTGAATTTGGTCAGAGGGGAAGCTATGTGTGCAAAATTGTGAATGAAGTGTCTGTAGTATGAGGCTAGCCCTATGAAACTTCGTGTTTCATTTGTGTTTCTGGGGATTGGGAAGCTGTTTATGGCATCTATTTTGTCTGTGTTTGTATGGATCCCCTTTGCATTCACTTTATGGCCTAGGAAGGTGAGTTCCTTCATGAGGAATCTACATTTCTTTAATTGAATCTTTAACCCCGTATGTTTGAGACGTTTGATGACAATCTCTAAAGTGTTAAGGTGGTCTCTTTCTGTGGGACTATATATAATGAGGTCGTCTAAATAGACGAATAATGAGACTCCTATCATGTCACTGAATATGCGGGTCATCAACCGTTGTTGGGTTGAGGGGGCGTTTTTAAGGCCAAAGGGCATACGGTCAAAATGAAAGTGTCCTTTGTCAGTGGAGAATGCAGTTATGGGTTTAGATTCTTCAGATAATTCCACTTGCCAGAAGGCAGACTTAAGGTCGATAGTGGAAAAAACTGTGTTATTGTTCCCTAATGATTGGAGGACGTCCTGCATGGCAGGTAGTGGGTGGGGGTCAGATTGAGTGAGGTGGTTGACTTTTCTAAAGTCCACCACAGGGCGTAAGGTTCCGTCTTTCTTAGGGACCAAAAAGAGGGGACTGTTCCATGGGGAGTCTGAATGGGAAATTACGCCTTGTACATTGCTATTGACTTGGGATTTCCTACTGTGAGGAATGCGGTAAGCGAGGGTGTATGAAGGGGGAGTGTTAGGGGGGATTTGGATGTGATGTTTGATTATATCACATTTGCCTAGTGGTTCACCTTCTAAGGCGATAGCTGATCTATTCCTCTGTAAGAGAGCTAATAGCTCGTTATGAATTTCTCCGTCAGCTGATGTTATGATTTGGTCTGGATTGATAGGGGTGAGGGGTTGTGTTGGTCTTACTGGGTTGATGTGTTGAGGGAGTGGTTCCTGGATAGGGGAATTATGGAGGTGGACTGCGCAAATGTTAGTATTCTTATTGATTTTACGGTGTTGGTCTGAAAGATTTGTTAACATAGCTAGGGTGTGTTTATTTTCTGATACTATATCCCAGGAGGACTCTAAGGTTATGTTATTTATTCTTGACGTATCTGGGTCAATTATGACATCCTGGAGTTCTATTGCTCCGGGTATGTATAGTGGAACTGTTATTGAATATCTAGGGGGGTATGATGACTGTGTTAGACATCAATGCCTTTGAGGTGACATAAGGGGGTGGTCGGAAGGAATAGTTGTTAGTTGGAATTGGAGTATTTGAGGAAGGGAGACATGAGAGAGGTTGTGTGTCTGAGTCGGGTGTCTCAGTGACAGTTGGCTCATCATTCACATCTGAGAAGATGTTATTTTTGTCTAGGTCTATAATAGTTTTCCATGTACTCAATGATTTTAATCCTATTATACCTTGTTGATCGAGACTCCATTCGTCAGCTATGTGGAAAGGTGTGAAACCTACTTGGTAGTTATTGACTTCTATGTTTAAGTCTATGGTGTCGTGTAGAGAAATGGTGCTCCCTTCTATTAGGAGTCCTTCCATATTGGAAAATTGAATTTGGGGTGGGTCATTTAATGCTTCATAGAGAGCTCTTGGGATGATGTTCAGGTTTGTTCCTGTATCAACCATCATGTCAACTGTGAGTTGATCTAAACTCACTTCTAGGGTGACGTAGTTGTGTTGTGTATGAGATATTCCTATGGTGGTTTGGTGCGTGAGGCTGGTACACGTTCCCCCAATCGGTGTTGGGTTGTGCGTGTTGTGTGGGAGGGAGCTGTTTGTCGAGGGGTGTGTCGAGGGGTGGTGACTGGTTGGTTAGTTCTCTGATGAGGTTGTGGTTGTGATTTCTGTAGGTAACACTCTTCGTTGGAGTGAGTTGTTGTTTTGTGTAGGCTGCAGTATTTGTTTGGATGTGTTGGTGTAGGTAGGAGTGGAGGTTTAAAGGGGGGTGGAACTTGTTTGTTTTGATTCTGAACTTGACACTGAGCATTCGTATGCGAGGTAGTAGCATGCACTGAGCAAGGGATGGGGTGGTGTTGTACCTGCGGGTATTGTTGTTGCTGTGTTCGACACTGGGCATCGGTGTGGGAAATGGTTCCATGAACTGAGCAAGGGATAGGGTGGCGTGGTGCCTGTGTTTGTATTTGTTGTTTTTGTATACAGTCTCTTGTGTTGTGACTGGGTGATGAATGGTAGGAGCACCACTTAGAAGGTTGTCCTTGATTGGTGGGAGGGGGCTGCTGTGAGTGAAGGCTATTTAGTCTGGGGAGATAGTGGGGGGTGTCTAATGATACATTGCAAGCATTGATGATGTCTAAGATATAGGTATAAGCTAGAGGGTTTCTAGTGTTTAGTTCCCTTTTGGAGGCTTCCTTTAAACACTTTGGAGGGAGTTGGGAGAGATAGAAACCTATCTCAAAGAATGTTAGTAAGTTTCTTGTGGTCATGACATTTTGACCAAATTGGTCAGTGTGGGTCCAAGGAGAGTTATTCTCCAGGTCCTCTCTGACTTCTTTAATTCCGTTTGCTACGAAATCCATAATGTTCGTAACGGAATGTGGTTGGACTCTAGTGTTATTGAGGAAAGTGAGAAGGAAGGAGATGTTGTTAACTTGTTTGTTGTGAAAGACATTAAGAAGGTGGTGTTTATATTCCTGATATGTGATTCCACATGCAACTAAACTGTCTAGCATCCTTGCCTTTGAACGGCAAATGTCAGATGGGTCTATTTTCTGACGGCACAAATTTATTTTATCTGTGTCAGAGTAGTGTTGGTTCTTTGAGAAAAACAGGTCACATGCTGTCAAGAAGTCTGTAATGGATAATCCACTATCTTGGGAAAAGGTTGGGATTTCTGTGAGGGGGGTTATGGTTTGATAGTTGTTAATTATTGTTGGTTGAGGTTGTGGGTAAGGATAATATTGTGGGTTTGGAGGAAGGTTAGGTGGTGGTTGGTGGTATGGTGTGGAGGTGGCTTGACCAGATGGGGTATGGGGGGAAGGAAAGGGGAAGTTTTGGTACTGTGGCTGAATGGGAGGGGGGTTATTATGTGTTGGGATATGGGGGTTGGACGGATTATGGTTCATAGGAGGTGTAGTTTGCATATTTGGCTGGATGGGAGGGGGGTTATTGTGTGTTGGGATATGGGGGTTGGACTGATTATGGTTTATAGGAGGTGTATTTTGCATATTTGGCTGGATGGGAGGAATGGGTGGTTGTAGTTGTGAGGGGTGAAAGGGGTCTATTTGAGGGGGTTGGTTAAAAAAGGCTAAGATATAATTCTCATAAAGAGGGATTGTAGGGGTACCTGCCGTGGGAGCAGCTTTGTCCGAGAGATGTGAGTGTTCATATTCTAACTGTTGGATGGCTATATCAATTTGATGAGGGTCTGGATTGTCTTTGTCTATTTTTGAGTTGCTTGATGGGTTTTCCTCTTGAGATTTAGAGAGGATGGTTTCTAGCGCTTTTTTGAATTTGCTTCTTGTCCCAGTGGCCATGTTAGTGGTAACTAGCGAGACATATATTACTTAATAGTTAGGTGAGAAGGGTGGTCTAGTTTAAAATAGTTAAGTTAGAAATAATTGGTATACAGTAACTAAGGGGGAATATGTTGTGCTTAGCTTTGTCAACGGTTATTAGGGATAATGGGATTACATATGTAAAATCATAAAAATATGTATATACATATAATAATATTTAAATGTGGAAATAATATGATAATATGTTTATAATAGTAAGGAGTTAAATATTTGGTAATGATAATATAATATTAATAACTATATATATATATGGTTGGTTAACAACAGTAATTATGGAATGTAGGTTACATTGATAAAAATGTTTAAGTAGAAAACAGAATTACTTGACTGAAGGAATGCATATGCATATGATAATAAGTAAAGGTCAGATCTAGTAAAAGTTATTGCATATATATATATATATATATATATATATATATGAAATGGAATTAGGAATATATGAAATTGCTATTTGATAAGTTGTAGCACTGTGTTAAGTTTAAAATTAGAAATTACAAAATGTTTGTAACATGTTAGATTCTTCTAGCTAAAACAATGTTATGATTGTGTGGTTAGTGATATTGAGTGTTATACAATAGATACAATACAATCAATTTTTATATATATATATAAAAGATATACAATGTAAAAAGGTCATATAAAATATTGGGAAGAAAAATTATTTGATATTGGCAAAAAAATTATGTGATTATATTAGTTATTGAGAATTATTTTTAAAATATATTATTCTAAATAATAAATTGGGACAGTACAAGATAGAAGTATGCAAAAATGATTTTAACTTAGTTGTGTAACTTAATTAAGTGACTTAGTTTTATAATATGATAATGTTGTTTGAATTATTAAATCACTAAAGACTGAATTATTAATCAAAGAAGGGAAAAATTAGATTTTTATTTATCTTTTAGTTATTGGTGATATATATGTAACTATAGAGTACCTTTATGGTTGTATTCCCAATTATTAATAATTATATTGATGTACGTGCCGGTCCGTCAGGTGTGGCTGTGGTGGCCCGTAGACTTATTTGTCCTTACGTATGATGTGATTGGATGTGTGCAATCATTATTTCGTGGTAAGGCTTCCGGGGGGGGGGCTCATTGGTGTTCTCGTAAAAACAAAGGAGAAAGGCAGTATCAGAGGGGGGGATGGATGGGTTGGTTAATACTGGTATTGATAATATCAAGTATTTTGAAAGGTTGGTGATTAGTTTACCTTGGTTAGAGGCGGTTAGATGATGTGGAGTCGGTGGCGATAACCTTGGTATTGTGCAAGGTGTGATATTTGCTTGAAGGGGGTTAAGACTTATTATTCTTTGTAGGGAATATCTTGTAGTATTTGGCTGCCACCAGGTGGTGAGAAGTGTAATTTTCACCACCGATACTAGACTGCGGAGTTTGGAGTTGGTGTAGAGGGGCGCGTGTGAGGAGTCCTCGATATTCTTTCTTCTGGTAGGTGTGGCGAATTCAATTGGTTTTCTTCATTGGAGACGTGGGTGCGGCGCCACTAGCTGCCGCCAGATTGTATCCTCAACTGGTGTTGAAAGCATACATTTTACAGAAGTCGGGATGGTTAATCCAAACTCGTACAACCTTCCTTTCCTTTATTCAAAGGATTCTCTTCTTTCACAATACACTGGTATTAACTACATGTCTTTTCTATTTTATACAGTTAATTGTCTATATCACTACCCTTTTTGCACAATACTTGTCATCGCACCAACTCGGTGGTCCTGCCCGGTGCGTCTCAGTTTGATTCAGCGGAAACGCTGGATATGCAAAATTTCCAGGTCCCAGCAATTATATTTACACTGTTTTCAATGGGAGTATTTGGTCTCCCACAACCAATATTCTTATACTTAATTACTAATTACATCCCATTTATTTATTATATAATATTTCCAAGGGGGAAAAGCTCGTTGTTATTGGGTTGTTCAACAATGTTATGAGTTGGTGGTCGACTGCACTTATAAGTGTGCGTTCGTGTGTGTGTGTGTGTTGCCTGGTGGTCGCGCTGCTAGAGATTGCTTGGGTCAGCGAGATGTGTGTTGCATTGGACCTCGTGATGCTGAGTCGGCGTTTGATGCTTGTGGTGGACAGTGAGTGAGGAAGTGGGTTATATGACTGGGGTTATATTACTCGTCATGTATATGAGGCGTATACAATCTTTTCCTGGTTGTGAACTACAATTGCCATCATGAAATAACCTCAATACCTCTTGTAAAAGAGTTTGTGGAATTATCAAGTGATTCACTGAGCCTCTAGAAATAATATTCCCACTTACAACCGTTTTTCTATATAAAATTCCATTAATCAAATAAGATTCCTCTATCTTATACCCTTTGGGTAGTTTTGGAGGAATACCCCGTGGGCTCATCAAATTCTGGGCTACTGATTCCCAAGTCTTTTCTTTTCTTTGTTCCCTTATTATCATTTCCTCATCTAATATTACTAGCTCATCCATATTGCAGATGAAATTTATCAACCTTGACGTTGGTTGGCTAATATTTCTAGATAGTGCATCTGCTGCAACGTTTTTTCTACCCGGAATATATTCAAACTTAACCTCATAACAGTGAAGTGTAGTAAACCACTTGGCTAATCTGCCCCTAAGATTCTTATGCTTGTACAAGTTCTGGATAGCTGTATGATCAGTCCATAGTCTGGATATCCCAGTATCATATCCCTAAAAAATTCTAATGAATATATCACTGCTAATGTTTCTCTTTCTCTTATGGAGTAGGTTCTCCCTGCACTATTACAAAGTCTAGATGTGTAAGCTATCTGTTTCACTGTTCCACTTCTCTCTTGCATCAGTATGCCTCCTTACAAAGAATGAGCTCCTTATCCTAATCAGGAAATATGAGAACTTGAGAACTAGAAAGTATATCTTCAGTTTGTCAAAAGTTTGTTGTTGCGCAGATCCCCAAATGATCTTTGAATCTCTCCTCAACAAAGTAATGAATGGATTAGCTATGTCTGCATATCCCTTGATTAATTTTCTATAATACCCTGTCAATCCCGAGAAACTTCTAACTTTTTCTATATTGTTTGGAACTGGATAATTCTTTACTGCTTTTACCTTTGACTTCACTGTACATAGTCCAGGTCTGTCTATTCTATGTCCCAAATAAATGATGTTGCCCTGCAAATACTTAGATCTTTTAATTTTCACTTTCAACTAGTCTTGAGAATACCAAATCTCATTTCTTAAAGTGCTCAACCACTGTTTGGGAAACTATTGAAATATCATCTTGAAATACATTGGCAGTGCTTCCTAACAACCCATCTAGAACTATATTTATCAATTTCATGTAAGTTAATGAACTATTACATAACCCGAATGGTATTCGTTTGAGCTCATATTGCCCCTTTTGTGTTGAGCATACTATACAATCTCTTGATTCTTCATTCAACTCGATCTGCCAGAATGCAGATTTGATATTTATAGTGCTAAAATAACTATTCTCGGTTCCTAAGCTATGAAAGATATCTGCTACTACCGGTAACGGTAATCTATCAGGTATAGTCTGTTTATTTAATTTCTATAGTCAATAACTGGGCGCGTAGTGCCGTCTGATCTTGACACCAGAATCAAGGGAAAGTTAAATTCACATAGACTAGGTTCAATCATATCCTGCGATAACATTTCTGTGATCAGTTTATCTACAATGGCTAGCTTGGTATGTGATAATCTGTAGGCAGGTATATAAATAGGAGGAGTCCTTAGTTTTTTAACTTGATCTGATGTTTGCAACAGTTGTTTTGCCCATGGCGTCACCCGGCAAAACAACAGCTTTACAGTGTTTCAGAAGTAATGCAACCAGGGTTTCATTCAACTCAAGACAATTAGTAGGCCCTAGTTGATACTTATATTACTTTCCCAAGTATGTTTCTTCCTGAATTGAACAGATTGATGAAATTAGTGATTCCACCTCCTCTGTAAAAACATTTAAGATCTTATTGGAAAGTCAAGCATAAGTACACATTGGAGAGGGTGGTGGATAGAAGGGTGGTAGATAGAGCGTTAATGGATTATATAGTGGTAACCATGAGTATAGTAGGAAGAGTTAAGGATGTACATGTTCTAAGGTGAGAGAGTAGGGGTATATCAGATAATTTTTGGTGGAAGGTAAGTTGAGAGTGGAGGATAGATGGATAAAGAGAAAAAGGAGAGAGGGTGTGGAGGTGCTTAGAGTGAACTGCTTAAATGAGAAAGAAAAGGAGGAATATAAGAAGAACCTAAGAGAAGAGTGGGAGTGAGTGAAGGATAGAGTAGAACTAGGAGTGGAGGAATGGGGATGGTTTCTAGGAGGGACTCACAAGGTGTGCAAAGATGGTGTGTGGAACAAGGAGGATGGGAGAAAATAGAAGGAAGGGTAGTGAGTAGTGGGATCAGGAAGCAAAGAAGATTGTAAAAGAAAAGAACCGAGCTTTCACAGATTGGCTACAAAATAGGACGAGGGAATCATATGAGAGGTACAAAGAAAAGAGAAGTAATGTAAAAGATAAAAGAGGCAAAGAGGAGAACAGATGTGAAATGGGGTAAGAGTATGACAGAAAATTTTTGAATTAATAAAAAGATGATTTAGAAAGAAATTAAGAGAGGAAGAGGAGGCGAATCAGGTGGAGAAGAAAAGTTAAAAAGTGCAGATGGAGAGATGATAATGGAAAAGAAGGTAGTAGGAGGAAGATGAGCAGAGTATTTTAGGGAGTTTCTAAATGTAAAGTAGGATGGGGGGGAAAGGTAGTTGCAGTGGGAAGTGCTAAGAAAATGACCATAATGAGTGAGGAAAATGGAGGAGAAATAAGGAAAGATGAAGTGAAGGCTGTTGATAAGATGATGAGAGGAGGTAAGGCACCTGTATTGTCCTTAAGTAATGGCAAGAATCCAAGTCTGAAAACAGCAGATCCAAGTCTTCATGTCCCAGCTTGACACCAAGTTCCAATAGTTTAGGTCTCCCATCCCAAGTATACACAATTGGTCAAATTAATACTATCTGTAAAATACATCAAGATTAATATTCAATTCACATAGAATATTATCAAAATATTCCCTATACTCTTCTGGTTCATTAAAATTGATACATAGGGTATCACAACAGTCATTTTCACAAATTTGCAATTTAACCTTCTTCATATCATCTAAATGGCCTATCAATTCTTCCCTATTTTCTAAATGGAAGAATTAAAAATTATTTCCACCTGCAGAAGCAATTACTCTATGTGGACTAGAGTACCTTGGTGAACGTTTATTATAGGGTGAATGTAGTTTGACCATGACTAAATCTCCTATTTTTAATTCTAGGTTATGTGATATTTTGTGTTGTTGCTTTTTCACCTCTTGTGAATACTCCTGCATATGTTCCCTAACTCTTTGTTGAATACTTTGAAAAGTATTTATCCTATTTGAGATATAATCCTCTATATTATACACATGTTTCTGCTCTCCAGTCAAGATTTCATATGGAATAGTTTTGTCTTCCAAAAAAATAATAAAATGGGGTGTTTCACCTGTTGCTATATTGATTTGGTTGTTCAAAGTATATTCAACACAAGGAATCCAAGTATCCCAAGTTATACAATGAGGACTTATCATACTTCTAAGACATATGATAATTTTCTTATTTAACTTCACTACAACTCCATTACTTTATGAATGATTCACGAGAATGTTTACTTTCTTTATCTTAAATAAAGTACATAATGATTTTGTTATTAAATTCAGTTCCATTATCTGAAACTAAGATCTTAGGTGTAGTGAAATTACAGATTATCTGATCATAGATTATTGAAGTAATAGTTTCAGCTTTCTTAAAAAATAATCAATGGCAACATATACATATTTATATTCATTCTCTGACATAGGTAATTCCAATGTATCTATGTGAACTCTTCCCCAAGGTTTCTGTGGAATGGGATATGTAAATATAGGAGCCGGTTTTGGTATATTTCCTTTCACCTTAACACATTTCAAACAATTTTCTATATAATCATATATATCTTTCTTCATACCTGGCCAAAAGTATTTAAGCTGTGCTTGTCTATAAGTTTTATTCTTCCCTGGATGTGAACTACAATCACTATCATGAAGTAACTTCAATGTCTCTTTTACAAGAGTTTGTGGTATTACCAACTGATTTACTGGACCTCTAGAGATATCTTTCTCACTTACAACTGTTTTTCTATAAAAAAAAGTCCATTGGTCAAATGAAATTCCTCTACCTTATACCCCTTTCGTAGTTTTGGAGGATTTCCTCTTGGATTCATCAAATAATTGGCTAATGAGTCACATGTCTTATCATCCCTCTGTTCTTTTATTAGCATTTCCTCATCTAAGGTTACTAACTCCTTTATACTACAAACAAAATTAATCAACCCTGTCATTAGTTGGCTAATGTTTCTAGAAAGTGCATCTGCCGCAACATTCTTTCTACCCGGAATATATCCAAATTTAACTTCATAGCACTGAAGTACCGCAAACCATCTAGCGAGTCTGCCCCTAAGATTCTCATGCTTAAATAAGTTCTGAATAGCTGTATGATCAGTCCACACTCTGATTGGATATCCCAATATCATATCTCTAAAACTCTCTAATGAATATATCACTGCTAAGGTTCCTATTTCTGTTATAGAATAGCTTCTATCTACATTATTACAAAGTCTTGAAGTGTAAGCTATTGGTTTCAAAGTTCCATCTCCTCTTGCATAAGTATTCGTCCTAATCCTATGTCAGATGCATCAGTGCAAAGAATGAATTCTTTATCATAGTCTGGAAATATTAAAACTAGAGAACTCGTGAGTTTATCTTTCAACTTGTCAAAAGCTTGCTGTTGTGCAGATTCTCAAATGAACTTTGAGTACTTCCTCAACAAAGAACTTAATGGATTAGCAATGTCAGCATATCGTTGAATAAATTTTCTATAATATCCTGGGCAATTAGTAGGTTCTAATTGATTCTTGTATTTCTTTCCTAACTATTTCTTTATGAACTGAACATATTGATAAAATTGGTACTTCCACCTCCTCAGTACTCTCATTTGAAATATTAATGGGGTTTTTGCCTACCTGAAAACACCCTATTTGTGTACCTTTCCTTAAGACTATATCATTATTTAAAATATTAGTCACTAATATTTCTACTGTGTTCTTATTTGACTTATAAATCCTTGAATTCAATTTCAAATCTTTTAATCTAATTGATTCTGGGATGGTTAAAATTTCAGAGTCTACAGTGACTCCTTTTAACTGCGCCTCTACCCTGTTAATTGCTCTGGAGTGTAATAATATCGACCTTATCATGCCACCATCCACAATTTGCAAGGCTTCATTTGTAGTTGATGTATTAGTAATTTCTGGGATTTCTTGGACATCTGAGTTGGGTTCACTATATGTGGCTTTACTTTCTGTTGGTCTGGACCGTTTGGCCTTGTTATCTAAAGTAAAAATGTTATCTTTCCTATCTATGTCTAGGAATTCATAGATTCCTGTCATTGGTCTTAAGTCTGATTGATTTAAAAATGGGATTAACTGTGATATCACTAGGATCCCTAAGTCAGCAGGACATATGACCATGTTCTCTTTTCTCATAATTGCAAATCCTATCGATAAATCTCCTGGAAAAACAGATTCTTCTACAACTATCACTGGAATGTGCAACTGTTCATTTGTATATAAGATAACTTTTAGTTCAACCTTACCTAATGTTTTAACTGGTTTCCAGTTACTCCTTGCAATGAGTAATGGATTGGTTCCAAGATTTTCACTCCTGGTTTTAACTGGTTTAAAACTCTACTAGTTATAACATTAACTACAGATCCTGTATCAATGAATATTTAGATAGGTTTATTGAACACTCTACCAGCAATGAGAGGTCCTACAGAAGTCCTTCCAATTTTAATTGTCAATTTATGGCTATCTTTGATGTTGGAGTTTCCTTTTTACCCTTCTATCACTATTATCCTTAACACAATACTGTCTATTTGTATATATATGGGGAGTTCTAGAATATTTGTTTATTCTGTGTCTGGGGGTTCTCCTCCTGTTTCTTGGTGCATACGAAAAATTCTACATTCAGATGTTTTGTGGCCTATTCTTTGGTGATACATACAGAAAGGTGAGTTTCTACACTGATACACATCATGACCCTCATATTTGTAATTTCTACAAATAATTCCATAATAACAGTCTTGTGCTTTATGTCCCCAAGTATCACAATTAATACATATAATTCTAGTATCCCTGGATGGACTTCTAACTTTTTGTCTACGTCCTAATTAGGTTTTTTAACTCTCCTCTAGAGTTCCTTTGTTGTCCCACTGTCATCACATATGGATTTATTATTCTAGCCTCACTATACCCTTGCATTAGATAATCTACCTCCCCTAAATTCATAGTTGACTTGAGATCTTTATACAGCTTTTCTGCCGTTAAATCATCAGAATTTTTAGTCAACAATCCAATTGTGATAAATTTTATTACCTGAGAAACTTTCATTTTGTCACTAGATTTTTCTATCCAATCTAAATCTTTCGAGACAGAATTCATGTCCTTTGACCATCTATCTAATCTAGCTAAGTATTCTGTGTCTGATTCACTTGTTCTAACTTCTTTGATCATTCTAACCAAAGACCTGATAGGATCCTGATCACACTTTGACATAAAATGTTAAATGAATGCTTTCTTATAGGCTTCATATTGGTTGATATCATCCATTTGCTGGAAATGTATGATAAACCTAGCTCTACCTTTCTCAGGATCTACATTCTCCTTTAAAATCTATATTTTCCTTTTATCATCTGTTATATTTTTGCTGACAATTAATGTATCTATTAAGTTAAGGAATTTATTGACTCCTAAAGTGTTTTCATCCCCGGTGAATTTGGGAATGTTTATGTTAGACGTATGAATTTCATGATTTAACACACTAGTATTAGTGTTACTCATACCTTCAATAAGTTTATTTGACCTGACTGCCTCCACGTAGTCTTCCTTACGTACGTCAACCTCGTCGTCCTTCGTCAGACCTTGTTCACTGCCTTGTTGATCGCCTTGAAGATCGCCTTGAAGATCGCCTTATTCCACTCGTAGTATAAAGACGTAGTGTTGAAGATCCCTCGTTCCTCGTCTTGTCGCCCTTTGGACTTAGCATACACGTTCGTTGTGGCTGTGCACTGCGTGGTTATGGTTGCGTGCACTGTAGATTGGTGTACCCGATGACTTATCTTGCACCAGTCTCGTAATTACTTCGGAGGAAGTTCATCCCTAGCTGCCGCCACTGTTTGGTCCCATGCCTCTTCTTTCTCTTAAGTATGTTTCTATCAAACCTTCTGTCACGAGATATTAAAGTTTTTTGATGGGGTGAATTAAACTGGGTCAACTATTTTCTATCTTCTTTCTTCTTAGTAGATACACTTGTTTCACTCTACAGCAAGGGACTCCCGCTTGGGATCCTTGTACATCCCACCAAAACAAGTCTGCTCCGACGTCACAATTTAATCCATCCAATAACTTTGAACGTTACAAATAAATGCCATCCTTTAAGGGCGTGACTTTACCTCCATGCACCAATAATTTCTCTCCTCCTCCACCCTTTTCTCCCATCAAAAAGGCTGCTATACTGTCTCAAGCAATACTGTTTACGTAAGCACTTATGTCGCAAGCGGAACAGGGCTTGATGTATACATTTCGTCACTTCGGCACTCTCTCGATATCCTAACCTATGTTTACAAAATACCAGACGGCAAACGAGAATATGCAACTCTGCACTTCCTATCGGCCATTGTTTCAAAGCATCTAAGTCATGAAATTTGCATATCTTTTCACCTACCCCTCTATCTACCTAAATCTCTACCACAATCTGCCCGCCTCTTACACCAACCCACCCTAACCCCCGCAACCCAAGAGTAACTATAAATAACAACCTTGGCATCACCTGGTGCGATATCCACAAATCCAATTCCCACAACACATAGGAGCGCAGACAACGCCCAAGACAAAATACAATGCGTTCCCTTCATAACAACATCGCATTCAGACGCTGAGTAAAAAGCCCAACGATCCTAAAACCACTCAGCTAGCATGGGTAATAACCAAACAAAACTCCAAAGGTCATTAAACAACCAAAGTCATACTGTACTCTACATAACTCCTATAACCATTCAGATAGAGACTGCCACCAAAAGAACCGCCAAGCTACCCCCAGGTCTACACATCACAATCAGAACAGACAATGCTCTGTCCATAATACATATTCCTACTCCGACAGCTAGTGCCGGGCCCAAAATCTATCACTACGACCACAACCCACCAACCCCCAAGAGAAAAGCCCTGCAGCCTTCTACAGGAATCATCAACCAAACACCCACACACACACACACACGTAACACATGCACATAAAACACAGATGGGGAAATGCATGCAAGCCTCCTAAAGAAAAAAAATAATAATGAATAAAAAATAAATAAAATAAAGTAAAATAAGATAAAGAATAACATCACCCATAGATGAACCAGAAGCTCTATCTTTTATGGGCACAATAGGAAACGTCCTATGTACATTCCTAATAGACACAGGCACAAAGATAAACATACTTTTACAGTCCATATGTGCACAATTAGGTGACTCCTACCCTACCGACAAACCACACCTTACAGGAACCATGATAGGTGGTACACACCTAGAATTTTCTTCAACTATAAACCCCCTATAACCTCACCTTAGACAAAATGGCCTCAAGACTTAATAAAATGGGAAAGCTTGTTTTACTAAACTCTCAAAACTCACGGTACTTGGCAGGCTCAATTAACATTAGACCGTTTCTCTCAACTTTACGAATATTCCCTTACTCAGTCTACGCGACTCCACGAACTGGAAACATATAAACGAATTAAGTAAACATATAGATATGGTTAGACACTACTTCCATATACTGTACTTATATTTGACCTCGTCAACGCAGCCGAAAATAATGCCACCCCAAACCTCCTCCCCAAAGGCAAACTAAAACATTCTACATCGCCTTAAGAATCCTCCACCTAAAAAGCATCTTCCCCTCCGAACAACTAAACCTATATTAGCCCCTCATTGAAACAACACTGGGCACAAATGCAATCTATGCACACATCCCTCTCGACCCACAAAAGATATTCATAGGTGGAATATAATCCCATTCCCATACATCTACAAAAACTCAACTATCACTCTCGATGTAGAACCCACAACAGTTATCGAATCTGAAGACGGACAATGGTACTCATACACCCACTCCTCCGACCTCACCCTATTCAAATCAGCTGTTTCTACATACCATGTTTGGCCCACCTACCTTTTCAGTTTTTACTGCACCACAGAACTAAGCTGCATGTATCAAACAATAACACTAAACGCCAGCAGAGCTGCACATCCAGAAAAGTCAACCCCAACAAAATACATCCTATTCTTCCCACGAACCACATTCGTCTCAGTAATCTGTGAAAATAACCCCTCATCTGTGGACCTGTCTCATTCCACGACTCATGCGAAATATACTTTGAGGACACAAGATTTCCCCCCAACCACCACCACAACATTCTTCGTTACAACCTCAATTCCATCCTCGACCTTATCGCACCTTTTCAAATTACCCTAACACCCCTCCAACCTCTTTCCTTTTCCTTAAACCTACAAGATTGTGTAGCCTTGCTAAACGCCATCCAATCAAACATAATAGACACACTGCAATTCTTCACCCCCACACTCCCATCAATCACTATATCCCTCAGTTTCTTCACCCTCCTAGTCCTGCTCCTCCTCATTTGTCTACGCACTGAAACGCTCTGGATAGGAAATTTGAATCTCAAATATACACATTAGTATTAAATCTTAATCATATTTCAACAATTATACTCCATGGGTAACTCATGGAAAAACTGAACCCCAAATATATACATTAGTATTAAGTTTTAACCATATTTCAACAATTATACTCCATATATATCCATATGAAAAATAACTCACCAAGAGATGTTAGAATCCTTTATACCTTTGATCTTGTTAACACACCAACTACCCGACTCTCAGAAACGAGTCATAAACCAGAATATATTTTCCTTACAAATGTTAACTTACAGGGAAGAACCCCGTTACACCTTGATGACTCCAAAGTGCAACTAACAGAAAAGGGTCCATTTTTCACCAATGATAGTAGACAGAATGTCAACTCACGGAAAAGAGCCCATTTCCCACTAGTGACAGTGGACAAAGTACAATCGCAGAAAGGAGTCTAACTTCATCACATTAGAACTGACACAATATTGAAAAAAAAACTAGAAAAGAGAGAGGTGACAATAGGTGAAAACGAGTGTGTACTAGATTTAACAAAAACCGGCGCTGGTTACCCCAATCTAATAACTAACACCCCTTGGTAAGCAGTGAGTATGCCATGATACCTATTCAACCACACCCAACAAGCTATGATAATCTAACCCCCACCTCCTCAACACCTACTAAGGTTCGCAAAAGTTATCGCGTCATACTCACAATATATGTGTATATATATATATATATATATATATATATATATATATATATATATATGTGTGTGTGTGTGTGTGTGTGTGTGTGTGTGTGTGTGTGTGTGTGTGTGTGTGTGTGTGTGTGTGTGTGTGTGTGTGTGTGTGTGTGTGTGTGTGTGTGTGTGTGTGTGTGTGTGTGTGTGTGTGTGTGTGTGTGTGTGTGTGTGTGTGTGTGTGTGTGAGCAGTAGTCGTCACTCAGGTCAGGTCAACTGGGTAGCTGCTTCAGTTAGCGATATGGCGAGTGAATGTGTTACTGTGTTCAGCGCCGAAGAGGTACAATCTCTACTTAGTAGAATTGAAGCCTTGGAGGATGCTGTTAAGTGCCTTAAAGAGGAGAATCGAGTTCTCCGCTCGAAGGTCCATAATACGGAAGACAAAATTAGCGATGAGCATGGATGGAATACGGTGAAAAATAAGATGCGGAAAAGTGGAAAAAAGTCCTCACCAGCCCCACTGAAATGCAAAAACTCGTTTCAAGTGCTGGCAAATCTGCAGAAAGAAGAAACTAATGAAGTCCAAGAGAAGAAGGAAAGGGCAGACGCTGGATCCCTGCCAACAGGTAAGATTTTGGTAGTAGGAGACAGTCAAGTGAGGTATTTAGACAGGGTTTTCTGCGACAAAGATAGGAAACATAGGACCCAGGTGTGTTTCCCCAGCGCGGGCATAGGAGATGTTAGAGATAGGATTGAAGAGTGTCTAGTAGGGGAAGGTAAGGATCCAGTAGTTTGCTTAAGTGCCGGAGGAAATGATATAGGTAAGTTAGGGAGTGAGGAATTATTTGCGTGGTACCGGGATGCGCTAGACAAGATCAGAAATAGGGGAGGTGTTCCTGTAGTATGTGGAATCCTTCCGAGGCGTAGAGTTGGAGGCATGTGGCATTCCAGGGCTATTGCAATGAATTGCAGGCTGGCAAAACATTGTAAGGCCAATGGATGGGCATTTGCCGACAACTGGGTAAGAATCACCTATACACAAGTGACGGAGTGCACTTGTCTCCCAGAGGATTTCGGCTCCTTGCTGAATCCCTTGAGCGAGAAGTAGGCATCCTACAGGTTTTTTTCGGGTAGATTTCGTGGGAGTAGGGGGGGGGGGAAATATCGGAATTTAGTTTAGGCAATAGAAACAACTTAGAGGACTGTGTAAAAGATCACCAAAGCAGGTGGAGGGAAGATAAACTTAAAGCTATTACTGAATCCTGGATCAACATGGCTGATAAACATTTCCTTCCGGAAATCGAAATAGAAGGATATAAGTTTTTTCATAAGGATAGGGTCGGCAGGAATGGGGGAGGTGTAACACTTTTCGTTAAAAATACATTAAACTGTATTATCAACAATTTGATTAAGGAAGAGGACTGTACGGAATCTATTTGGGTAGAGATTATAGGCAAGAATAAGAAAGTTATTATTGGCGTCTTGTATAGACCTCCTAACCTCAGCATTGAGCAGACTGATTCCCTGATTCATGAAATTCACAGAGCGTCCCAGTAAAAAAAAAAGTTGTAATCATGGGAGATTTTAACTATAGAAACATTGACTGGGAAACTTTAATAGGAGATCACGAAGCGAAGAAATTCCTAGATGTGGTGCAGGATAATTTCCTAAAACAAGTGATTACCGATCCTACGAGGGGACAAAATACCCTGGACTTAATTCTAACAAATAATGAGCACCAAATTAGCAGCGTAATAGTGGGAGATAGTCTAGGCTTTAGCGATCAAGAAATAAGATTTAATGTTATTTGAGAAAAATTAAAAAGTACAAGTAACGTTCAAGTACCAGACTTCAGGAAAGCAAAATTTGACAATATAAAAACCTATTTGAAATTTAATACGAAAAGCCAGGCGGATGTTTCAGACATTCTCGATTCTCGTTGCGGGGCTGGTAGTCAGGTCTGGGTCACGGAGGGTAATATGCATACCTTAGGTCAGGTCATTTGGGGGCGAGGGCCCAACAGTCAGGTCAGAAATTTAGAAGAAATGTATAACAATCTAACTGATCTAATTATTAATGCACAAAACACATTTATCCCCCTAAAGTCAATACGGAAAAATAGTAATACTCCCAAATGGATGACGGACAGGAGAAGGGGATGGAGATATTCTAGTGTATGCAGATGACATTGCCTGCTGGAGTAACGACAGATTACAGTTAGAAAGAGCTCTAAATTGTTGGAAAAGATGCTTTAATGAGGCAGGACTAAGCATAAATATTCAGAAGACTGAAATACTAACCATCACAAAAGAAAATTGTGACATTGCAGAAATAATGATTGAAAATTAAAATGTTAAAGAAGCACATTGTGTTAAGTATCTGGGAAGCGTATTTACAAAAGATGGATGCAAGAATAGGGAAGAGATAACTGAAAGAATATCAAAGTACAGTAGAGGTGTCTGTGCCTTGTACCCTATCCTAAAAGATATAAATGTACCTACGGAGGCAAAGAAAAATATTTTTGAATCAGTTTTGGTACCAATTTTAATGTATGCTGCTGAAAGCTGGAAATTAACATCAAGAGACTGGAGCAGAATTCAATCGGCAGAAATGAAAACGTTGAGAGCAATAGTAAATAAAACCAAAAGAGATCGAATTAGAAATGATGAAATAAGAGAAATGATTGGAGTAAAATCAACTAGAAGCAAAATAGAAAAGGCACAATTAAGGTGGCTTGGGCACGTGGAGAGAATGGATGAAGAGAGAATTGCAAAGAAAAGATGGAACTGGAGACCAGAAGGTAGCAGATCTAGAGGTAGACCGAAGAAAAGATGGAAATATGGCGTTCAAGAAATCCTAGAGGCAAATGGATTAGGAAAAATAGAGGATTTGAGAGAAGAAGGAAGCTTTGAGAGGACAATCTGGAGAAGTGTGCTGGCCCGACTGACAGGCTGTAAGCCTACCTGGGAGCAGAAGTAAGAAGTAAGAAGTAAGGATGACGGACAGATTGAAACATGAGATCGGAATGAAAAGAGGACTTTACGTAAAAATAAAAAACGGGGAATCACACCTTAGATCAAGATATAACGAAATGGCAAAGCTGGTTAAAAGGAATACACGTTCAGCGAAACGTAATTATGAATTCAAGGTTGCCAGTCAAGCAAAATCCAACCCAAAGGGTTTCTTTCACCTCTATAGAACAAAAAATAAAGAAAGAATAGGACCAATTAAAAACGATAAAAATGTCATGATAGAATCGGAAGAAAAAATGAGTGAGGAGTTTAACAATTATTTTCTATCGGTGTTTACTAATGAGAGGTTAGATAAAGTACCTGACTGCGATCCGATTTTCAGAGGGGATGAAGAAAGTAGTCTAACTAATATCAGCATTAGTAAAGAAGAAGTAGTCAAGTAGATTGACAGACTTAAAGCTACAAAATCTCCGGGTCCAGAAGAAATTTTTCCAAGAATGCTTAAAGAGTGTAAATTTGAAATCTGCGACCAGTTAACTGAAATATTCAATAAATCGGTAGATACTGGTTCTGCTCCAACTGCTTGGAGGCAGGCAAACGTTGTTCCTGTTTTTAAGAAGGGAGATAGATCGTCTATATACAACTACGGGCCAATCAGTTTGACATCGGTTATAGGAAAAATGCTTGAATCAATAATAGTAAATAGACTCAGAGAACACATTGAAGGGCATAATTTAATTCGTGATTCACAGCATGGTTTCTTCAAGGGTAAGTCATGTGTGACTAATCTTCTATCCTTTTACACTAAAGTATATAAGGCGTCAGATATCAATGAAAATTACGATGTTATTTACCTTGACTTTAGCAAAGCGTTCGACAAAGTGCCACACCAGAGACTACTAAATAAAACCAAAGCCAATGGCATAGGAGGAAAAGTGTTAGAATGGATTAGAGCTTGGGTTAGTAACAGAAAACAGCGGGTCACCATAAATGGAATAAAATATAGGTGGGGCAATGTTACTAGCGGGGTCCCCCAGGGCTCGGTTTTGGGTCCCTTGTTGTTCATTATGTATATAAACGACTTAGACGATGGGTTAAATAGTGATGTTAGTAAATTTGCGGACGACACTAAAATAGGACGCCTAATTAGGAGACGACGCCCAGATTCTGCAGGATGGTCTTAATAAACTGTTAACATGGTCGGTGAAATGGCAAATGAACTTCAATATCTCTAAGTGTAGCGTGTTAAACGTAGGGCTACACAACCCCGAAAATAGATACAACTTAGATAATACGTTTTTAGAAAAATCTGAGTGCGAGAGGGACTTGGGAGTTCTGGTGAGTCCGGACCTTAAAACCAGGAAGCAGTGCATTAGCGCCAGAAATAAAGCTAACAGTGCATTAGGCTTCATTGCTAGGACGGTAACGAATAGAAGTGCAGAGGTAATTATTAAACTCTATCTAGCGATAGTTAGACCCATCCTTGACTATGCGGTACAGTTTTGGTCTCCGTCCTACAGAATGGACATAAATTCACTAGAATCAGTACAGAAAAGAATGACCAAAATGATACAAGGACTCGGAAATTTGCCTTACGAAGAGAGGCTTAGGCACCAAAACTTACACTCTCTGGAAAGACGCAGAGTGCGGGGTGATCTAATAGAAGTGTTCAAGGGTGATGCAAACAAGGTCATCATAATAAAACAACAGGGCAGGACTCGCAGTAATGGGTATAAACTGGACAAATTTAGATTTAAGAAGGAAATAGGCAAGAATTGGTTTACTAATAGGGTGGTCGATGAATGGAATAAACTTAGTAACCATGTAGTAAGCGCTGAAACTATCAGTTCTTTTGAAAAACGATTAGACAACTTTATGGATGGGGATGACAGGTGGTGATGGATACGGAGCTGCCTAGTGTAGGCCTTATGGTCTTTTGCAGTCTCCTTTATTCTTATGTTCTTATGTGTGTGTGTGTGTGTGTGTGTGTGTGTGTGTGTGTGTGTGTGTGTGTGTGTGTGTGTGTGTGTGTAATATATATATATATATATATATATATATATATATATATTATTTATATATATGTATATATATACATATATATATATATATATATATATATATATATACATGTGTGTATGTATATTGTAATCAAGGGTTAATGGAATTTATTAAGAGATCTTCACTCTTTGATTTTACCCACCTTAAGAAGAGACAAGGAACAATGTGGGTTTAGGATAGGTAGGGGTTGTGTAGATCATATTTTTATGGTAAGACAGATATGTGAGAAAGCAATAGGAAAAGTTAATTATGTGTTTTTGAGCTTTCATGGATCTGGAAATGGCCTATGACATGGTAGACAGGATGGCACTGAGTGAAATATTGCAGATATATGGGATAGGAGGAAAGCTTTTAGTGGCAGTCAAGATTTTTTACGAGATTTGGGATTAGAAATGTAAAGAGTGAGTGGTTTGAGGTAAAAGTGGGATGTCTTATGTCTCCCTGACTGTTCAATTTATACATTGATGGGGTGGTACGAGAGTTAAATGCAAGGGTGGTGGGTCAGGAATTTGAGATGGTTAAAGAAAATGGAGAAAAGTGGGAGATAAGCAAGTTGTTCGCTGATGACACTGCCCTTGTAGCAGGATCAGAGGTGGGATTGAGGAAGTTAGTGACAGACTTTAGGAAGGTGTGCGAAAGAAGGAAGTTAAAGTTAAATGTGGGTAAAAGTAAAGGGATGAGATGTATAAGGGGAGAAATTGGCAGCAGACTGGAAGTGAATATTAAGGGAGAGAGACTGGAAGAAGTGGATAACTTTAGATACTTAGGTGGAAATGTGGTAGGAAAGGGAAGAGTGGAGATGGAGGTAGGATGTAGATTGAGAGAAGCGAGAAATACCTTGATGAATTAAAAAGTGTAATGAGAAATAGACATTTGGGAATAGATGCTAAGAGGAGATTGTATGAAGGGGTGATTGTGCCAACAGCTTTGTATGGGGCAGAAACATGGAACATAAGAGAGGAAGAGATAAGGAGTTTGAATGTGTTTGAGATGAAACGCCTGTGAAGTATGACAGGGGTTACTAGGCTAGAGTGAAAAATGGGGAGGTGAGGAGGAGAACGGGGGTCGAAAGGAAGTTGTGAGATAAGGTTGATGAAAGAGTATTAGGATGGTTTGGACACATGGAAAGAATGAGTGAAGAATAGTAAAGGAGGTGTGAAAGGCAGAGGTGGAAGGAGTAAACATGAGGGGGCCGACCTAGGATGAGATGGATGGCTGGGGTAAAAGTGGCATTGGGGAAGAGGGGAATGTCTGTTGAGGAAGGACGGGAGAGAACAGAAGATAGGGGTGAATGGATAAGGGTTGTGCATGGATTATGCTGTAATGCATGAGGGGGAGTGGGTGGGGAATGTGGGGTGAGGGAGTATGTGTGAAAAAATAAAATTACGCATTCCGAAGGGATTTCTTCCCGTCTTCTCCTTTTCTGCATGAGGGGATGGAGAGGGGGGTCGCAGATTTAATGATGTGACTTTGCTGTGGATGTGCTGTGTCTTGCGACCCTGCTTCTGACCCAGGACAGTGGACAAGATGCAGGGATGACCCGTCATCCAGGAGGTGTCAAGATAAGAGGGAGGGAAGTGGAGTATGTTGAGAATGAAATGGGTGGGAGTGGTTTTCATGCCTTTATTTTTGGCTATCTCCCTTATAAGGAGGAAAAGCCTTTGGTATATGCATGTATATTTTTAGTCACAATTAGTGTCTATCAAACTTAGAAACCCATTGAATTCCACTATATTTTCTTCCCCTGAAAACTTTGGAATGTTTGTTTGCGAGATAATAACTTCATGACGTAAAACTCCTGTTGTCATGCCTTCAATTGTTAAGTGTCAATTTGAATCGACTGCTTCCTTTGTAGTCGTCCTCACACGTACATCAACTTCGGTCACTAGGTCGTCCTCGTAGTAGCCCCTCATTCACCAGCTCGTCCCTCGTAATAGTCCCCTCCTTCACTCATCGTACCAGCGTGCACTGTTGCTTGTAGTTCGTCCCCTCGTAATCAGCATGCACTGCGTAACTATGTGCAATGCGTGGTCCTGTAGTTTGATAGACCTCTCTTGTAACCGTATCTAGCACTAAGTCCTTTGGATGTAGTATCCCTTAGTAGCGTTGATTTCGTCCCTAGCTAGCCAACATCTGTGACCGTCTGTCACACTGTTGCCGCCCCTAACTCCCGTCTTTCTTTCGTGCTTTTTTTTTTTCGTTTAGTACGTCTCTCACTTTCTACTTTCCTTTCACCACTGTCTTTATTACGTACGATTGTCACTCACAATTTTAGTTGGTAGGCCCCATGCCACCGAAGAGATAAATTATTCAAGTCATAAACTTAGAATTTGTATATTGCACAGTCAGGCTTTTACTTCTCATTTTTCTATACAGTACTCTCTGTATAGGGGTATTGACATTTTTATTTTTTATTTTCTTTCATGAATACCGGCTACACTTGGTTCTCTAAGATACACCAAGGGACTCCTATCGAGAACACTCAATTTAGGTCCTATGTCAGTTCTGCAGTGACCTTATGATTTCTTTAGTTCGATGATCTTTAACTATATATTTAAGAACCTCACCTAAGCGCGCGATCTTACAATCGTGAACCAATTGAATTTTCTCCTCCACCCTTTCTCCAATCAGACTTGTTGTTACAAGTCAGCATGCAATACTGCTTACTCGAGCAATCCCAAATCACTGCACAGTCACTTAGGTTACGTCAGCAAAATACGTCAATGTAAGAGGCCCGTAGATGAGGCTCATAGATAAAGGTAGACAAGTGAGGTAGATAGAGGTGTAGGTGGCGAGAGTTTCATTTTTATGAGTTGGATGTTTGATAAACAAGAATTCGTAGGGGAAGGAAATGCACAGCCTCACTCCTCGCCTAGGTGTTTACAAGCAACCACTGCGGACTCGATTCCATTGCTGTATTATGCTGCTATAACAGTATGTAAACCAAGTAGGGTATTGATTTTGAGATTGCTTGAGTAAGTTGTATTGCTCATGGGGTTTGTAACCGCATTTCTGATTGGAGAAAGGGTGGACGAGGAGAACATTCAATTGGTTCGTAGGAGTGAAGTAACACCCTTAGGGTGTGGTACTTAGATATAAAAGTAATGATCATTGATCGAAATCATGACGTCAATACAAATTGACCTAGTGAACAAATTAAGGATTCCAGATGGGAGTCCTTTGGTGTAACTCACATAACCAAGTGTATATATTTGGGCTAGAAAAGAAAGAAAAATTTAACTCCATTTGATTCTCCCCTCATAGACAGAGTAATATTAAGACTCCCTACAGAAGAATATTGTGAGGGATTCTTATACATAAAGACAGTGGTGAAAAGAAAGTAGAAAGTGAGAAACGAGATACAATACAATACACAAAAGAAAGGGGACCATAGAAGGGAACAGTAGATGGAGTAACAGTGGTAAGAGTGGTTAGAGAGATGGCAACTAGGGACGGAACGGATGAAAAGAAAACTCCTCCGAAGAGATGGGACTGGTGCATCATATTACAGGACTTAGTGCAAGATACGGTTATGAGACTGGTGCCCCAAAGATCACACACTGCACGCAACCACAAGTACTCCGTGAACGCAACTACAAGCACGCAGCCACGCGCATGCTGACTACTACGAGTGAACGAAGGGGTCTACAACCACTACAAGCAACAGTGAACGAGGTGGTTTACAAATACTACAAGCAATAATGAACGAGGGGATCTACAACCACTACAAGTTAGAGTGAACGAGTGGGACTACAACGACTACAAGCAACAGTGAGCGAGGGGGATTACAACGGCTAAAAGGACTACGAGAGGGACTAGGAAGACGTAGTTGTTGTACGTGTAAAATACGCGCAATACACGGAGGAAGCCTACGTGGAGGCAGTCGACTTTAGAAACATTGAAGGTATGGCAACAGTGTTAAGACATGAGGTTCCCACCTCGAATATATATATTTCGAAATTCTCAGGGGAAGAAAATACCTTGGGAGTTAGTTGGTTTATCAATTTGATCGACACTTTAATTGACACTAAAAACATAACAGATGAAAAAAGGAAAATAGAAAATTTAAAAGAAAGTGTAGATCCTGAGAAGGGTAGAGCTAGCAAATGGAAGATATAAATCAATATGAAGCTTATAAGAAGGCATTCATTAAACATTTTAAGTCAAAGTGTGATCAAGATCCTATAAGGTTTTTGGTTAGAATGATAAAGAAAGTAAAAACAAGTTAATTTGACACATAATATTTAGCAAAATTAGACATATGATCTAAGGACATGAATTCTATGCTGAAGGATTCAGATTGGATAGAAAGATCTAGTGACAAAAAAAATCAGGTTACTAGATTAATTGCATTTGCATTGTTGATCAGCAGATTTGACGAACTAACGGCAGAAAAGCTATATAAAGATCTTAAACATACAGTGGATTTGATGGAGATAGAATACCTTCTTCAAGGTTATAATGGAACTAAGGTAATTAGTCCATATGTGATGGCAGTGAAAATGCAACAACAGAAACTAGGACCTCTAGGAGTGATTACAGAGACAGATGATCTAAACATAGAGTAAGAAGCACATCAATGAATGCTGAAATTGAATGTTACAATTGTAATACCTGGGGGCATAAAGCACAAGAGTGTTATTATGAAACTATTTGTAGAAATTACAAATATGAGGGTGATTATGAATAACATTGTAGAAACCCACCTTTCTGTTTGTATCATCAGAGGATAGGACACAAAACACATGAGTGTAGAACAAAACCAAATTTTTTTATTCACCCAGAAACAAGAGGAAAACTCCTATACACAAAATAAAACGACACTACAGAGCTACTCATAGAAATACACATAGACAATTTTGTGTTAAGGACAAGAGTGATAGAAGGGTGAAAGAAAACCCCAACATCGAAGATAGTTGTAAACTGACTATAACAATTACGGGTAGAGTGATCAATAAATCTATTCAAATATTTATTGGGACAGGATATGTACTTAGTGTGATAACTTGCATTTTTAAACCAATTGAAACCAGGAGTGAAAATCTTAGAAACAATTCACTATTCATTATAACTGGAAGTCAGTTAGAAATACTAGGTAAGGTTGAAATAGAGGTCATCTTATGTAAAAATGAGCATTTGCATATTCCAATAACAGTTGTAGAAGAATCTGTTTTCCCAGGAGATTTACTGGTAGGATTTACAACTATGAAAAAAAAGAGCATGGTGATATGTCCTGCTGAGTCAGGGATCTTAGTGAAATCACAGTTAATCCCATTTTTAAATCAAACAGATTTAGAGCCAATAACAGTAATTAGAGAATGCCTAGAAATAGATAGGTAAGATAAAAATAATAGGTTAGATAACGGGCCAGAGTGGTCCAGACCAACAGAAAATTAAGTCTCGTATAGTAAACCTAACTCGGATGTTCAAGAAATCCTAGAAATTACTAATTCATCAACTTCAAATGAAGCTTTGCTAATTGTGGTAGGTGGCGTAATAACGTCAACTTTATTACACTCCAGAGCAATTAACAGAGTAGAAAGGCAGTTGAATGGAGTCACCTTTGACTCTGAAGTCAATTAGACTAAAAGGTTTGAAATTGGAATTCGAGATTTATAAGACAAACAAGAACATAGTAGAAACATTAGTGATCAGTACTTTGAATAAAGAAGTTGTCTTAAGAAAAAGGTACACAAATAGGATGTTTTCAAGTTTGTACAAAGGATTTACAAAGGATTACAAAGGCGGAGCATGCCGACAGGAGACCTTTTGATCCATATCTAGGTCGGATGCAAAAAAAAAAAAAAAAAAAAAACATATTAATAATAGATTAAAACTATAATAATGTAAAAATAACAAATAAAATACATAGATAAATGCATAGGTATAGTTGAATAACAAACAAAAAGGTAAATAGTAAATGATTATAAATTGACATATAACTAATAATAAATGAAAATCAGACAGACAAATTATAACAAAACAAAAACAAATAATATAACATAAATTACAATCATTACAGCATCTTACTTAGGTATTTATCTAAATGATTCTTAAAGCTTCGAACTGAACTACATTGCACTACCTGTGCAGGAAGTTTATTCCATTCATTAACTACACGGTTGGCAAAGTTGTTTCTACCTACTTCCAAATTGAATCTATTTCCGGACAGTTTGAGACCATTGTTTCTTGTCTGATTCTCATTCAATGTGAAAATTTTGTCACTTTTGATGTTGTCAATTCCCTTTAAAATCTTAAAGACCTGTATCAAGTCACCTCTGAGTCTACGCTTTTTTAGGGAAAACAGATTCATGTGCTTAAGTCGATTTTCGTATGATTTATTTTTTATATTTGGAATCAGTTTTGTGGCTCGCCGTTGTACTTTTTCCAGTCTGTCAATGTCTTTAATGAGATTCGGTGACCATACGGAAACAGCATATTCCAAATGTGGACGAACTAACGATTTATATAGCTTGTTAATGAGTGATGGACTTTTGAAATCAAAAGATCGCGCAATCAGTCCTAGAATCTTATTTGCTTTCTCAGAGGCTGAAATACACTGCTTGGATGATTTGAGGTCGTTACTGATAATTACGCCGAGATCTTTTTCACTATCCACTTTTGTTAACGAATTTCCAAATAACTTGTAATCGTACTTACTGTTATTTTTACCTATGTGCATTACCTTGCATTTATTTGCGTTAAATTTCATTAGCCACTTTTCAGACCATTGCTGTAATTTATCTAAATCTTCTTGAATATCTAATTGGTTTGAGTGATCATTTGCCACTCCGCACAGTTTTGTATCATCAGCAAATTTGGAAACAGTAGATTTTAGTCCATGGTCTATATCATTTATATATACTATGAATAGAAGTGGCCCAAGAACGAAACCCTGAGGAACTCCACTTGCAACACTTTTCCATCCAGAAGTTTTTCCATTTAAAACAACTCTCTGTTTTCGACCTTTCAACCAATTACTAGTCCAACCTAATAGGCTACCACTTACTCCATGCAAAGCTAGTTTAGTACAAAACCCATTAAGATTTTAAATGAGAGTACTGAGGAGGTGGAATCACCAACTTTATCAATCTATTCAGTTCAGGAAGAAACAGATTTGGGAGAGAAACACAAGAATCAACTAAAACCTACTAGTTGTCATGAACTGGATGAAAGCTTAGTTGTTTTGTTCATGAAGCTTTGCCGGGGGACGCCTTAGGCAAAACAACTGTTTTGAAATATCAGATCAAATTAAAACCAGGGACTCAACCTATCTATTGTAAGGGAAAATCGCCACTTAATCTTCTAAACAACCAGCCCACTTAAATAACGCACTATTCGAGTGCGCTTCGAAGCCTTACTTGAAACGAGCTACCACGTATGACGACCGCGGTTACGTGCGTCCCGGACAGACATGGGTTTATCAGAGAGAACTTGGTGGCTGCACCTAGTCCACTACTCCCCCTCCCCTCTCTCCACTCTAAAACTGGCGAGTTACATCGACTGGACGTCGTTTGTCTCCAGCTTCGTCTTCCGCTCTGCCAGAGTCGTCATCGCTCAGCTGGCTAAATTACAACATGAAAAGGAAATTGAGTTTGCCAAACTTGCACCCGACTCCCGTAACCAGCCTTCTAGCCAGGACATCTTCGTCAAACGGCCCGACCTCCCCACGTACCAAGGAGAAGACATAGCCTCGTGCCTCTCCAGGTTCGAAAGGGTGGCAAACCTGCTCCAAGTTGAGGAAGATTCGCTTGCCGCCAGGTTGGGCAGCACATTAACAGGTAAGGCTGCTGAATTGTATTCTACGTTTGATTTGGCAACGATAAGCAATTTTTCCCTCCTTAAGCATGAATTGCTCATAGGATTTGACAAGACTCCCGAACGCTATAGATTGGACTTCAGGAACGACAAGATTCGCGTCGGGGGAAAATTACCGACAATTTGCTAACCGTCTATGACAGCTATTCGACAACTGGCTGGAGGCGTGCAAGGTCCCCAAGACATTCGAAGCTCTAAGACAATTTGTTGTCATAGATCAGTTCCTTGCTTCTCTAATTCCAGATATACGCCTCTTCATCAAGGAACAGAGTGTAACTTCCCTAGAATCGGCGGTGGCAAAGGCGGATGATTGGGCCTCCGCCCATAAGGCCTATCCAAAGCCGAATACTAACTATGCTTCCGGTAAGACTTCTTTTCCTCGTAGGAAAACTAATGTGGTCGAATCTTTACCTCCCCCTAGCCATGGCTCAACCCATCAGGATACAAAAGGCGGTGCCTTCCGTACGCCCATGAGGTGTTTCAACTGCGGTGAAGAAGGACATCATCGATCTCGTTGTCCAAAGAATCCCGTGCATTCAAAGACAAAGAAGCCCAATCTCAATTCAAGGTAGGATTTTGCATGAGTAACAGGACCACCCCATGCTTCACCGCTGCTGGAACTATCAATGGCTCTTGGACTTCTACCATAGTCAGGGACACTGGATGCAACTGTGTCCTGGTCTCCGAAGAAGCTGTCCCAGACGCAGATGTGTCCCTCCCTGTACCCAAAGGTATCTGTAGCAGACCTTTTGGGACGAGTTAACCAGTTTCCTGTTGTCCGCTGCTATATACGCTGTCCATACTACGAGGGATGGGTTGATGCAGTCAGAGCCCCTATGAAGTGCGCAAGCGTCTTGATCGGCAACGTTCCTGGGGCACAGGATCCTAGTAAACCTGACCCCTTTCCTTTCAAACCCCATGCTAGCTCTTTAGACACTACTACATATTCGACTCTTCCTACAGGCATGCAAACATCTATTGCCGCCGCTACCCCTATCACGAAGACGGTCCCACCTCCTACATTAACTCAAGAGTCCACTTTCCAGATCAACGCTGTCGAGACTCGCAGGTCCAAGATGAAGAGAGTTCATCCTCTTTAGATGCCTGCCCATCAACCCCTGTCCGTTACCCCTGAAGAGTTCTGTAGTCTACAGGAATCCTGTCCCACTCTGGCTGGATTGTGGGATAAAACAAAATCGGAGGAGATGGATCAGACGAAGATTGGTTCCTCCTTCCAATATCTCAAGATAGATGGTTTGCTGTACCGAAAATGCGTATTATCTACGCATGTTGAAAAGGTGGGTAAACTCGCCCTTGTTATCCCGAAAGAGAGCCGACCTATCATTTTGTCTGTTGGCCATGAAAATCCATTAGCGGGACACTATTCTCAAAGAAAAACTGCTATGAAGATAGCAGACAAGTTTTTCTGGCCTGCGATGGCAGTAGATATTCGTGATTTCTGCCGCTCGTGTGACATCTGCCAACGAATATCGAGTAAGGGCAGAGTCAGACCTGTACCTCTACCATGGACGGAAGAGCTCCAGTCCCTGTTTAATCACCTTAAGCTTGTATTATCTTCTAACCCTGTCCTCAGACTCCCTAACACCAGTCTAACGTTCGTCCTCCGAACGGACGCTTCTAATCATGGTCTCGGCGCCGTCCTACTACAATACCATCTTGACTACCCCCACCCAGTTGCCTTCGCTAGCCGGAAACTTCTCGACCGAGAGAGCAGGTATTCCACTATTGAACGAGAATGTTTGGCGGTTGTGTTTTGGGATCCAAAGGTTTGATTATTATCTCAGAGGGCGAGAATTTGTTCTCGAAGTCGATCACAAACCCCTCACCTACCTTCACACGTTCAAGGGTAAGAATGACAGACTGTTACGATGGGCTCTGAGTCTGCAAGCTAACAAGTTCAGGATCGTACATGTGGCGACCTTGCCAGGATTGTAGACTCGTAACGACTCGTAAGGTTGGTGATTTGTCTGTTGGCACCTTGAGCGTGCAAACCGTTCATTTGAATTTGTTTAGAGTGATTTCTGTCGTCTTGACACTTGCTCGACTGTGGTCGAGGCACCTTGAGCGTGCAAATTGTCCATTTAAATTGTCGTTTCGAGTGATTTCTGCCATCTTGGCATTTTGCTCGACTATGCTTGTGGCACTTTGAGTGTGCAAACTGTCCATTTAAGTTGTTTGTCTTTCAGAGTGATTCTAGCCACCTCGGCACTTCGCTCGACTGGGAACGTGTAACCGTGGGTTAGGTGCGGTACCCCCCCCCCCCACTTGGTCAGACTACGTAGTACTGTAGCAACGGGAGCAAAAAGCTCCGATTACTATATCATTTTTGTTTAGTCAGTAGGGTGTTGTTTAGGACAATTAGTCCTTTCGTCAGCTGGACGACCATAGTTTGTTCCATATTGAAATTTTTGTGTGTTTATATTTTTCGTTAACTTTAGTTACATAACTTTTCCTCTATACTTGACCTTAATTTGTGCTGTTTATTTATTTATTTATTGTCTTAGTATTTTCTTAATCGTAGCCATAATCCCAAGAATGTCTAAGTTTACTTCTATCGAAGAACTCAAGGCCCAGGCCGAATCCATCGGTTTAAAAGGTGACGATGTTGGCCGCTTTGTTTTAAACAAACAGGCATTTGAAAGGGGTGAAAGAGCCAAAGAACGCGAGCGAGAACGGGATAGGGAACAGCGAGAACATGAAGAGAAAGAAAAGAGGGAACAGCGAGAACACGAAGAGAAAGAAAAGAGAGAACTTGGTGACTGCACCTAGTCCACTACTCTCCCCTTCCCTCTCTCCACTCTAAAACTGGTGTGTTACATCGACTGGACGTCGTTTGTCTCCAACTTCGCCTTCCGCTCTGCCAGAGTCGTCATCGCTCAGCTCCAAAATCCTGAGCTTCTACCGAAGCTTCCTACGAGTAATAAGTGTTTACTGTGGAGTCAATTCGAGTGAGCTACGACCGAACTGACCTAAGGTGAAACAGTTGGTGTTGTTATCCCCTTTTCCTGAAATTGAATTGATAGTGTATTGAGGAAGGACCAGAATTATAAACTTCCAGTGTAATCCTGTGTTTCCTTACTTGTCCTACGAGTCTATACACGAACCGAGAGTTCTGAAGCAGGCAGAGGTGGTCCGCACCTAGTTTCAGAACTAAAGGACCTAATTGGTCCTTTACATATAAAGGACCAATTAGGTCCTTTAGTTCTGAAATTAAAAGGACCTAATTCTGAAACTAGGTGCGGACCACCACTGCCTGCTTCAGAACTCTCGGTTCGTGTATAGACTCGTAGGACAAGTAAGAAAACACAGGATTGCACTGGAAGTTTATAATTCTGGTCCTTCCACAATGCACTATCAAATCAATTTCAGGAAAAACAACACCAACTGTTTCACCTTAGGCCAGTTCGATCGTAGCTCACTCGGATTGACTCCACAGTAAACACTTAAATTACTTGTAGGGGGGTGGGGTTACCGCACCTAACCCACGGTTACACGACCACCGTCGAGCGAAGTGCCTAGAATCACTCTGAAAGACAAACAACTTAAATGGATAATTTGCACGCTCAAAGTGCCACAACCATAGTCGAGCAAAATGCCAAGATGGCAGAAACCACTCGAAACAACAATTTAAATGGACAATTTGCACGCTCAAGGTGCCTCGACCACAGTCGAGCAAGTGTCAAGACGACAGGAATCACTCTAAACAAATTCAAATGAACGGTTTGCACGCTCAAGGTGCCAACAGACAAATCACCAACCTTACGAGTCTACAGTCCTGGAATGGTCGCCACATGTAAAGGACCAATTAGGTCCTTTAGTTCTGAAACTAGGTGCGGACCACCACTGCCTGCTTCAGAACTCTCGGTTCTTGTATAGACTCGTAGGACAAGTAAGAAAACACAGGATTGCACTGGAAGTTTCTAATTCTGGTCCTTCCTCAATGCACTATCAAATCAACTTCAGAAAAAACAACACCAACTGTTTCACCTCAGGCCAGTTTGGTCGTAGCTCACTCGGATTGACTCCATAGTAAACACTTAAATTACTCGTAGAAAGCTTCGGTAGAATATCAGGGTTTTGGAGCTGAGCGATGACGACTCTAGCAGAGAGGAAGGCGAAGTTGGAGACAAACGACGTCCAGTCGATGTAACACGCCAGTTTTAGAGTGGAGAGAGGGGGGGGGGTAGTGGACTAGGTGCAGTCACCAAGTTCTCTCTGATAAACCCATGTCTGTCCGGGACGCACGTAACCGCGGTCGTCATATGTGGCAGCTCGTTTCAAGTAAGGCTTCGAAGCGCACTCGAATAGTGCGTTATTTAAGAGGGCTGGTTGTTTAGAAGATTAAGTGGCGATTTTCCCTTACACAACTCCCCCCTTAAAGAGTCTTCCTTTGGAAGACTAAGTGGGGAAACGCCACCTGAAATTGAGAAGAAAAGTTTATGCTCGACTAAGCAGGTCAGCCCCAATATTGTCAACTCCGGCCACATATACGATCCTGAACTTGTAAGCTTGCAGACTCAGAGCCCATCGTAACAGTCTGTCATTCTTACCCTTGGACGTGTGAAGGTAGGTGAGGGGTTTGTGATCAACTTCGAGAACAAATTCTCGCCCTCTGAGATAATAATCAAACCTTTGGATCCCAAAACACAACCGCCAAACATTTTCGTTCAATAGTGGAATACCTGCTCTCTCGGTCGAGAAGTTTCCGGCTGGCGAAGGCAACTGGGTGGGGGTAGTCAAGATGGCATTGTAGTAGGACGGCGCCCGCCGAGACCATGATTAGAAGCGTCCGTTCGGAGGACGAACGTTAGACTAGTGTCAGGGAGTCTGAGGACAGGGTTAGAAGATAATACAAGCTTAAGGTGATTAAACAGGGACTGGAGCTCTTCCGTCCATGGTAGAGGTTCTCTGACAGTCTTCCTAAGCAGATTATATAGAGACCCATTGTAGTCAGCGGCCTGGGGGATAAACATCTTGTAGAAACCTACCATACCCAAGAATGAGCGTAGAAGCTTTTTGGTGGAAGGGGGTGGTACGCGACACAGAGCTTCCACCTTGTCTGGTTGAGGATGTAGACAATCCCCACCCAATATGAAGCCAAGATACTGGATGGCTGGGAATCCGAAATGACACTTTGAAATCTTCAGAGTGAGGTGATGGTTTCTGATCCTGTCCAAAACAGCCCTAAGTGCCGTACAGTGTTGAGACCAATCTGAAGAATAAACAAATATGCTATCAAAATAGAAAGATACATTAGGTAAGCCGGCAAGGACAATACGCACCAGGCGGATGTACGTTGCGCATGCAGTGGCAAGACCAAATGGTAAGCGACAGAATTCCATGAGGCCGAGAGGAGTTGGGAAAGCGGTCAGGGGTTTGGCTCTTTCAGATAGAGGCACTTGGTAATAGGCCTTGCACAAGTCCAGTTCAGAGAAGTATTTCGAGCCGGAAAACTTGTACAAATCCTCTTCAATGTTACATACAGGTTCGGCGTGGAAGACAGTTACAGCGTTCAGCTGGCGGTAGTCTATTGCCATGCGATACGAGCCGTCAGACTTTCGAACCATTACGACTGGTGAACAATGTGGTGATGACGATCTCTGGATGATACCTTGTTGTAACAGGCGCTCTACCTCTGATTCAAAGTGCGGTTTAAGGTGGACAGGCACAGGGTAGACCTTCATATGAATTCTATCGGTAGTGGTAAGGATTATATCATGTTCGACAGTCGAGGTATAACCTGGATTATCCGAGAAAGCTTCTTTGTATTCACTTACCAATTCTTCCAAGGAAGTCTGTTGATACCCCTCCAAATTAGGGTTAACGTTTGGCAACGAATCTGTTTCGTCGGTTTGACCATCAGGGGTCACAGGTAGCCGGCAATCTTCTGGTTCACTAAGGCAGATCTCTTTGTGTAAAGGGCGATCATCTATAGTGGAGGGTTCATCCAAAAGCTCGGCAAATGCAACTGAAGGACGTCGATAATATTTTTTTTAGCAAGTTGGCGTGGTAGAACTTGGGGCCTGTGGGGCTATCAATGACATAGTCCACCTTACCTCTCTTTTCCAGTACTTCGTAGGGGCCCTTCCAGGCGACCAGAAGTTTACTTTTATCGCTGGGTAACAAAATTAGTACTTCATCACCGGGTTGAAATTTGCGATCTTGGGACCTGACGTCGAAATAAGTTTTTTTTATTATTATTATTATTATTATTATTATTATTATTATTATTACGCATTAGCGTCATACAGTGGGGGGAGGTTTTCATAATGAATGTAGGAAGGCAACTGGGATGCATATGCTTACACACGTACACATACACTTATATACACATACAAATACATGAGTTGCAGGTAACATATACGACACTGGGTATTGTACATTCATTCAAAAAGGAATAAGACTGAGATGTCACGCAGGGTATCAGGTATTATGAGAACCCACCAAAGCGGGGGTAACGGACAAGTATTTCATCTAATCTATTTTGTGATAGGAGATGACGACAGATTGCATCTAATGGTAGTCCCTGGGGTATTAGATGTTTTACAGTGGGGCACGCTAGGCAGTAGTGCTCGATGGTGTTGGCTAGTGGAGCGTGGCATAGGCGACATTCTGTGAATACAGGTTCGCCCTCCACCCCGGCGACCTGCCACGGTGGATGGTAGCCTAGCCGCAGTCGGGCTGAGACAACATTGTGGCGAAGAACCATAAGTCCCTTGCGGCGGTACTTGTATTTGTGGCGGCATACGGATTCGTAGTGGGTGATGGTGACACTGAAAGGTCTCTCGGTGTCCCGTCGACGTTGCTCAGGCAGAAGTGCAGCGAAGCGGACCCTGTTGAGGTAACATAGCAGGGAGAGAGGTCGTCCATCACCACGACGGGGGAGTCGGCAGGCTTCTTTTGCTAGGCGGTCTACTTTGGTGTTATGGTGCAAACCTACATGAGATGGAATCCAAATAAATTTAATGCAGAGATTACGGATAGTTAGTAGGGATAGAAAGGATAGGATTTGTTGTACAACAGAATGGTGAGTGGGATGAATAGCGGTGAGGGATTGCAGTGCAGGCTTAGAGTCACATATAATGACAGCATTAACTCATCTTTGGCAAACGAGACTGATAGCATCTAAGATGGCGTATAGTTCACACAACGTGGAGCTGGAGTGATCTCTGAGTCGACGGCCGACCCAGCCCTCAGGAGGCGGCGGTAGGTCAGGTGAGTAGACTGCTCCTCCAGCTGCACCATCTGATTGTAGTGACCCGTCAGTGTAGAGGCGATGCGGAGCAGTGATGGAGGATGTTACCTAGGTAACATGTTCCAAGGCTAGCTGTAGTTGTAGAGGAGGTGGGTCACATTTTGCTGTGGGAGTGAAGCTAACCACAGGCGATGGTAGCGTCCACGGGGGAGGGCCTGGAGGTATGTCAGCTACTGGTACTTGTAAATCTAGGCTGCGAATGAAGGAGGAGATAGACTTTATAAGACGGCGACCGGGGGGTATGAGGCGGGGGACGGGCGGAGCGGGGCTGAGAGAAGCTCTGACCAGTACTGTGAAGTGCGGTGAGAGGTGGGGAAAGTGTATACACTTAACTGTGAGGCAGGTGACATTAGAATAAATCCTCTCAACTAGGGATGGAAGCCGTAATTCCCGTTGCATGTTGACAATTCTGGTAGTCATTGGGCAACCGAGAATGATTCTCATGGCTTTATTCTGAAAAATTTCCAGTGGCTCTAAAGCATATCGAGGAAGTTGAATTAAGGCAGGGGAGAGGTAATCAACAACAGAGCGTATAAAAGTAATATAGACAGTTCTGGCCACGGGGATGGAGATACCGGAAGAGTTGTTGGTGAGCCACTGGAGAGGCCGGAGCCGACGTTGGAGACGATCTAGCAATTCACGAATTACGGGATGGGATTGACGCCGGGCAGAAAGAGTTTCCGAGATTCGTATTGGTGCACCAAGGTAGCAGTACTGGGAGCTTAGTGGGATGATGCAGTCTCCAATCATGAACTCTGGCAGCGTGGCAGGAGGGCGGTAGGAGAAAATTCTGCTCTTTTGTGTGGAAGCAACAAGGCCACAGTTAGCAGAAGCCTGGGAGAGAGAAGTAAGAAAGAGTTGTAGGTGTGTTGGGGAGGTAGAGTGAATACATAGATCATCTGCATAGCATGTAATTGTGACCTCAGGAATAGTGGGCAAAGACGTGAGGAGACGATGCATAAGTATATTAAAGAGAAATGGACTTAGTACCCCTCCTTGAGGAGTGCCGAGATGAAAATCCCGTGAGGAGCTGTAGGCACCGATAAAGAAGACACGGGAGGTCCGGTTACTGAGGTAGCCCTTAATCCATCGTAATAATTTACCCTTAATTCCAAAGTCAATTAATTGATCTAAAATAACGTCTCGGTTTGCTATATCAAATGCACTTTTTAGATCTATAAATGCCACAACACTGTCATGGGAGAGGCGAGAATACAAGTCGACGAGGCAGTGATGGGTGCTGCGTTGGGGTAGAAAGCCGAAGAGACGTGGAGAAAGGCGATCTTGTAGTTGGTACATCAGTCGGGTGAGCAAGATTCTTTCCATTACTTTGCAGAAGCAGGATGTAAGGGAGATGGGCCTGAAATTTGCTGTACCGGGCTTGGGTATGGGGATTATTGTACTCGTGGTCCAGGCATGTGGGATATATCCATCTGGTAGACACATGTTGTACTGTAGAGGCGAAGGAGGGGGTTACCGGGTACACGGTGCAGTAAACGTAGCACATTGTAGGTAATGCCATCATCCCCAGGGGACGTGGCTTTACCTCTCAAGAGAGCACGTCGTAGTTCATCTTCAGTGATTGGTATATTTTCTTCATCATCCTCTTGCAGCAGAGCATGTACTAGGCGGAGTCCACGAGCAAAAGCACCGGAGGAGAGGGCATCTTGGACGGGGGTAGGTAGGTTGGCAGGGTTGGACTGGTTTGACCACGTGTCGATGAGCTGTTCGGCAAATACGGTGGGGGAATGATGACGGGCAGTAGCAGGAGTCTTCTTAATTACCCTGCGAATAAGGTGCCACATGGAGGCTACACTAGTTTGGTGATTAATTCTGTCCGTGAATCTCTTCCAGGAGTCAGTACTTACACATTCTAGGAGGGTTGTCAAATCGTCTCTGGATTGCTGGTAACGATGAAGTAGTTCAGGAGATGGGTTAGTTTGGAACATGAGTCCAACGCGCTCCGCTTCTTTCTGTGCGTCCTGAAGTCGGGTGTCTAGGTACCACGAGTGAGGAGGAGGGCGACGTTGGAGGTGGGCGTGATACGTAAAGCCTGTAAAAGTCGTGGGTGGCGGAGACAAGGCTTGTGTATAACTGGTCGGGGGAGGAACAGTCTAAGGTAGGTAGTATGCAAGTCATGTCTGAAATGTACGTCGGGCAGTATTTGGGGGGTATGGTGAGGCGTAGGCGTGTGATAGGGGGTGTAGGTATCGTAGGAAGAGAATAGTGGAAGAGAAGAGCAATATGGTCTGAGAATAATGTAGGTACTGAGGAGCACTGGATACGGGATGATACCAAGCCAGAGGTGAGGACGTGGTCCAGGGTGCCTCCCCGGGAGTGTGTGGCGCCACCTGTGTCCCAGCGGGTCAGATGATGTTGTCGGATGAAGGATAGTAGGTGAACACCAGGGCGGTTAGTGGTGCCAGGACGATCTCCCAATGCAGGATGTCGAGCATTGAAATCCCCTGCGTATATTATACCTTTTATCGTAGGTGGTGGAAGAGTGGTTGGACGAAGACGTGCGGGAGCAGAGTAGATATTGCAGAGCTGTAGGATGCCGCCCCCAATTTCTATCTCGAAGAGTTGGAATGTTACGTCAGGGTCTGTAGAGGAGCGCAGAAGACGGTGTATCAGTGTATTGTGTATGTATGTTAGAAGACCGTTTCGTATCGTATGAATATAGGGGATATATCCGGGAAGGGAGGGTGCCTGTGGTGCAGTGTTGGGCCGGTTTGGAAACGCCTCCTGGAGAAAAATGACACAAGGGTGATGTGTTTGTACATATGCCTTCAATTGTGTGTACTTTTTGTGGTTGGTGATACCATTGATGTTCCATGAAAGGAGGTCTAGGTGAATGTTAGTTACGAACGTTGCGTTTGCTAGTAGGAGACCGGAGTGTAGATGTGGATGGACGATTCGAGGAAGACTGGCTAGTACTGGGTTGTAACCTACAGAGTTTGTCGAGACGAGTTGCAATGGATTACATTCTCTCGGCAAGCATGGAGATGGAGGAGACGAGGGTTTGTTGGGATTCCGCCAGTGTGGAGAGTCTGGTGGCAGTAGTAGTTTGGGCCGAGACAAGGCTGTCAATCCTGGTGTCAATGGAGGCGAATCGGTCCTCGAGTGCTGCACATCGCGCCTGAAGGGCTGCAACGGCCTTACGGAGGGCAGCGTCTTGCTGAGGGGGAGTGGGAGCAGAGGGAACAGTCCGGGCGGGAGGAGGTGGTGGGGCTGAGGTGGGGCCATTGGTCTGGGTCTTGCGCCGAGTACAGCCGTGCCAGACGTTGACACCTGGCTGTAGACATCGGGGGCACTTCCATTGTGATGGGTTCGGCTGTGGTGGAGGTTCAGAGGTGGAAGTAGTCGCAGATGGGGGCGGGGGCGCACTTCGGACGGGACATTCTCTGGATTCATGGGCGGCGGCACACCAGGCACACTTAGGGGAGGCGGAGCAGTACCTGGAAATGTGACCGATACCCCAACACCTGAAGCACCAGGGTCGGTCGTCACGGAGTCTTTGGACTTGACACGGGGGGAGGAGAGGGAGGAAGTCAAAGGTAATAGTGTCGGGGGGTGTCTCGGGGAGGCTCCACACAATAACAATGCGGTTGATGGGGGTACCGTTCTGCATGAAGCGCCTGGCTGAGTGTACTCCTGGGAGCTGTAGGGTAAGCTTGTGATCCACGTCAACGGGATAGCGAGTGAGCAGGTATTAGGGGTACTTACGAGGTCTTTCGGGGGAGTCTTGAGGGAGAAGAGGCAGTGACATAAATTCATTTGTAGTAACTCGGTCCAGGATGTCTGCGCGTTGTCTTGATATGTAGATGAATCGAGAGGTGAGTGCAGCCATCTTAACCTCGGCCGTATCCCGTTGCAGGTGGAAAGTCTTGGTGATAGTTGACAGCCAGCGGAGTTTAACTTCTGTGGATGGGTTCCCGCTAAAGGCCAACTTAATATACTTGTCTCGGGGAGCAAATGCTGGAAGGGCGGGTGAGGGTCGAGTGGGGGCAACGGGAGTAGCACTGTGATTAGGCAGGGTAGGGCGAGTAGGAGCCTTATTACACTCACTTGAGGTTCCCTTGATCGTCTTGGCGGCAGGCGGTTGACATTCTCCTGCGGCGAAGGTAGAGGTGTCGTCGACCCGCCGTTTGGTACTGGAGAGCGATGTAGACTGGTGGGTATCATGCTGGGTGGTTGTTGGAGGGTGATGGGGAGTGGAGGTAGGACGAGGCAGGTCAGGCCAGTGGTTAACACTAATGTCGTCATCAGTGTCGGATATCATTAAGTCCTGTTCTAAGCTGGACGCCGCTTCCGACCCCGAGTATTCCATCGAGGAAGGGAGGGCCTTGATAGGAAAGTAGGCTGATATACTAGCGCGCAGTAGTTATTAGCACTGTAACACAACTTGAGACAGCCGGTACGAGTCGTTAACGACGAGCACTGGATTCAAGTAGTTGACGGCGATAGTTTCGCACCTTCAGGTGTAGGTCCGTTCTCGACGAGAGCCAAACACGGAATGAAATAAGCTTTGTATCGGGCAGTACTAACGTCGGCGTTTTGGGCAGCAATCTTAGCCGATTCTGCCAGTTTGTCTTGGAGTTCGATGACGTAGCTGAAGGTGGAGCGGTCGTCATCCTTAATGCTGCGGTCCTCCCACAAGTTCCGAAGTACCGAGAGGGGCCCTCTTACAGTTCTTCCATACAGAAGTTCAAAAGCAGAAAATCCGGTCCGATCGCTGGGGATCTCTCTGAGGGCAAACAAAGTAGGGACAAGATACCGATGCCAATCTCGGGGTTTTTCAGTACACATTTTGCGTAGTGCAGCTTTCAAGGGACCATAGAGTCTCTCGACGCGGCCGGTCCCACTCGGATGGAAAGGCGTGGTAAATGATGGCTTGACACCCAGGAGCTTATGCAATTCTGCCATTAGTTGTGAAGTAAACTGTGTTCCCTAGTCAGACATTATTTCTCGGGGAATGCCAACTCTGGAGAAGATGGTGAGGAGTGCTTCGGCTACAGAGATGGAATCGACCTCCTTCAATGGAACTGACTCTGAGAAGACCGTGACGAAGTCAATGAGGGTGAGAATGTAACGATGTCCCTCTGCAGAAGGTGGGGATAGTGGACCGACCAAGTCGATGGCTACCCTGGAGAAAGGTTCAGTAATAATAGGTAGAGGGTGTAGAGACACAGGTCTGACTCTGCCCTTACTCGACATTCGTTGGCAGATGTCACACGAGCGGCGGAAATCACGAATATCTACTGCCATCCCAGGCCAGAAAAACTTGTCTGCTATCTTCATAGCAGTTTTTCTTTGAGAATAGTGTCCCGCTAATGGATTTTCATGGCCAACAGACAAAATGATAGGTCGACACTCTTTCGGGACAACAAGGGCGAGTTTACCCACCTTTTCAACATGCGTAGATAATACGCATTTTCGGTACAGCAAACCATCTATCTTGAGATATTGGAAGGAGGAACCATTCTTCGTCTGATCCATCTCCTCCGATTTTGTTTTATCCCACAATCCAGCCAGAGTGGGACAGGATTCCTGTAGACTACAGAACTCTTCAGGGGTAACGGACAGGGGTTGAAGGGCAGGAATCTGAAGAGGATGAACTCTCTTCATCCTGGACCTGCGAGTCTCGACAGCGTTGATCTGGAAAGTGGACTCTTGAGTTAATGTAGGAGGTGGGACCGTCTTCGTGATAGGGGCAGCGGCGGCAATAGATGTTTGCATGCCTGTAGGAAGAGTCGAAAGTGTAGTAGTGTCTAAAGAGCTAGCATGGGGTTTGAAAGGAAAGGGGTCAGGTTTACTAGGATCCTGTGCCCCAGGAACGTTGCCGATCAAGACGCTTGCGCACTTCATAGGGGCTCTGACTGCATCAACCCATCCCTCGTAGTATGGACAGCGTATATAGCAGCGAACAACAGGAAACTGGTTAACTCGTCCCAAAAGGTCTGCTACAGATACCTTTGGGTACAGGGAGGGACACATCTGCGTCTGGGACAGCTTCTTCGGAGACCAGGACACAGTTGCATCCAGTGTCCCTGACTGTGGTAGAAGTCCAAGAGCCATTGATAGTTCCTGCAACGGTGAAACATGGGGTGGTCCTGTTACTCATGCAAAATCCTACCTTGAATTGAGATTGGGCTTCTTTGTCTTTGAATGCACGGGATTCTTTGGACAACGAGATCGATGATGTCCTTCACCGCAGTTGAAACACCTCATGGGCGTACGGAAGGCACCGCCTTTTGTATCCTGATGGGTTGAGCCATGGCTAGGGGGAGGTAAAGATTCGACCACATTAGTTTTCCTACGAGGAAAAGAAGTCTTACCGGAAGCATAGTTAGTATTCGGCTTTGGATAGGCCTTATGGGCGGAGGCCCAATCATCCGCCTTTGCCACTGCCGATTCTAGGGAAGTTACACTCTGTTCCTTGATGAAGAGGCGTATATCTGGAATTAGAGAAGCAAGGAACTGATCCCGTTCTCGCTCGCGTTCTTTGGTTCTTTCATCCCTTTCAAATGCTTGTTGATTTAAAACAAAGCGGCCAACATCGTCACCTTTTAAACCGATGGATTCGGCCTGGGCCTTGAGTTCTTCGATAAAAGTAAACTTAGACATTCTTGGGAGTATGGCTACGATTAACAAAATACTAAGACAATAAATAAACAGCACAAATTAAGGTCAAGTACAGAGGAAAAGTTGTGTAACTAAAGTTAACGAAAAATATAAATACACCAAAATTTCAATACGGAACAAACTATGGTCGTCCAGCTGACGAAAGGACTAATTGACCTAAACAAGACCCTACTGACTAAACAAAAAATGACGTAGTAACTGGAGCTTTTTGCTTCCGTTGCTACAGTACTACGTAGACTGACCAAGTGTGTGTGTGGGGGGGGGGGGGGGTACCGCACCTAACCCACTATTACACGACCACCGTCGAGCGAAGTGCTGTAACGGGATGGGTGTAACGGTATCGTTACATGATCTCCACCGAGGGTTACTTGCAGACACAAGATGTAACGGGGTCCTTACATCATCTCCAGAAAGGGGTTACTTGCACACACAAGATGTAACGGGGTCGTTACATCATCTCCAGAAAGGGGTTACTTGGTATACACCTTTTAAGTTTTGTTCTTTATTCGTCACACTCTTTGAAACTTAGATACACAGTTCTACACAATCTTAACACTAGGGCACGTCACAAGAACCGACGCTGGTCCGGGTCTTGCCAGAGAGTTTTCCTCTCCGGAAGTGCCGAATGGACAAGTTCTTGAGTTGCCTTTAATCGTGATCTTAACAATAATCTCTTGTTAGTCTGTTGTCCCACATGGGTGGGGCAACTGCATTAATTACGTATTGATGTCTACTACCATACATGTTAATTATATATCCAGGGGAGGACCGTCAGTATACGTAATATCGTATGTCAGTACTGGGTGGCTACTAGATTGATCGCGTGTGTTCGTGTGTGTGTGTGTAGTCGTTTGGTGCTTGGCAGTGCCGGTCACACGAGCACGAAGTGTTGAGTCGGCAAGTTTGAGAGGAGCGCTTAGCTCAGCGTTTGGCAGGATATACTGGCGCCAGGGAGTCCAGAGTGTGGTTGGGGTGGTTGAGTGAAGGGGTGAGTGGGTCATATGACTGACTGATACTCACATGTGTATGGGACGCATACAGTGCCTAGAATCACTCTGAAAGACAAACAACTTAAATGGATAGTTTGCACGCTCAAAGTGCCACAACCATAGTCGAGCAAAATGCCAAGATGGCAGAAACCACTCGAAACGACAATTTAAATGGACAATTTGCACGCTCAAGGTGCCTCGACCACAGTCGAGCAAGTGTCAAGACGACAGAAATCACTCTAAACAAATTCAAATGAACGGTTTGCACGCTCAAGGTGCCAACAGACAAATCACCAACCTTACGAGTCGTTACGAGTCTACAATCCTGGCAAGGTCGCCACATGTAAAGGACCAATTAGGTCCTTTATTTCTGAAACTAGGTGCGGACCACCACTGCCTGCTTCAGAACTCTCGGTTCTTGTATAGACTCTTAGGACAAGTAAGAAAACACAGGATTGCACTGGAAGTTTCTAATTCTGGTCCTTCCTCAATGCACTATCAAATCAACTTCAGAAAAAACAACACCAACTGTTTCACCTCAGGCTAGTTCGGTCATAGCTCACTCGGATTGACTCCACAGTAAACACTTAAATTACTCGTAGAAAGCTTCGGTAGAAGATCAGGGTTTTGGAGCTGAGCGATGACGACTCTGACAGAGCGGAAGGTGAAGTTGGAGACAAAAAACGTCCAGTCGATGTAACACGCCAGTTTTAGAGTGGAGAGAGGGGGGGGGGGGTAGTGGACTAGGTGCAGTCACCAAGTTCTCTCTGATAAACCCATGTCTGTCCGGGACGCACGTAACCGCGGTCGTCATACGTGGCAGCTCGTTTCAAGTAAGGCTTCGAAGCGCACTCGAATAGTGCGTTATTTAAGAGGGCTGGTTGTTTAGAAGATTAAGTGGCGATTTTCCCTTACACCTATATACCTGCCTACATATTACCACATTCCAAACTAGCCATTGTAGATAAATTGACCACTAAAATCTTATCATAGGATATCATTGAACATAGTAAAAGTGAGTGGAGCTCCCCTCTTATTCTGGTGCCAAAATCAGATGTTACCATGCGTCCAGTTCTTGATTATAGGGAATTGAATAAGCAGACCATACCTGATCGATTACCATTACCGTAATAGGGGAAGTGCTTAGAGGTTTAGGAACTGAGAATAAGTACTTCAGCACTATAGATATCAAGTCTGCTTTTTGGCAGATCGAGTTATGTGAAGACTCATGAGAATTCACAGCTTTTTCAACTTCAACGGGACATTATGAATTCAAACGAATGCCATTTGGGTTATGTAATAGTTCATTAATTTACATGAGATTAATGAATACAGTTCTAGATTGGTTATTTGGAAACACTGCCAGTGTATTTCTAGATATCTTAATAGTTTCCCAAACAGCGGCTTAGCACTTTAAGAAATTAGATTTAGTATTCTCGAGACTAGTTGAAGAAGGATTGAAAGTGAAAATTGAAAAATGTAAGTTTTTGCAGGACATTGTGATTTAATTGGGACATAAAATAGACAGGCATGGACTTAGTAAATTCAAAAGTCGAAGGAGTAAAGCATTATCCTGTTCCAAACAATGTAGAAAAGGTTAGAAGTTTCTTGGGACTGACAGGATATTATAGGAAATTCATCCAAGAATATACAGACATAGCTAATCCAATTAAATTCTTTGTTGAGGAAAGATTCAAAGTTATTTGGGAACCTGCACAACAGCAAGCTTTTGACAAGTTGAAAGATAAACTTACTAGTTCTCTATATCACATATTTTCTAGTTATGATAAGGATTTCATTCTTTGTACTGAGGCGTCTGACATAGGGTTAGGAGGCATCCTGATCCAAGAGAGAAATGGAAGTTTGAAACCAATAGCTTACACATCGAGACTTTGTAATAGTGCAGAGAGAAACTACTCTATAACAGAAAGAGAAACCTTAGCAGTGATAGACTCATTAGAAATTTCTAGGGATATGATACTAGGATATCCAATCAGAATATGGACTGATCATACAGCTATTCAGAACTTATTTAATCATATGAATATTAGGGGAATACTAGCCAGGTGGTTTGCTATACTTCAATGTTATAAGGTTAAGTTTGAATATATTCCAGGTAGAAAGAATGTTGCAGCAGATGCATTATCCAGAAATATTAGCCAGCCAACAACAGGGTTGATCAATTATGTCTGTTGTATAGATGAGCTAGTAACCTTAGATGAGATATGATAATGGAACAAAGAAAAAATAAGACTTGGGGAAAGTAGCCCAATATTTGATAAACCCAAGAATTAATCCTCCAAAACTACCAAATAGGTATAAGATAGAGGAATTTTATTTGATTAATGGACTTCTGTATAGAAAAACAGTTGTAAGTAGGAAAGCTATTTCTAGAGCCCCAGTGAATCAGTTGGTAATACCACAAACTCTTGTACAAGAGGTATTGAAATTACTTCATGATAGTGATTGTAGTTCACATCCAGGAAAGGATAAAACTTATAGACAAACACAACTTAAATACTTTTGGCCAGATATGAAGAAATATATATATGATTATATAGAAAATTGTGTGAAATGTGCTAAGGTGAAAGGAAATACACCAAAGCCTGCCCCTATGTTATCATATTTCATTCCACAGAAACCTTGGGAAAGACTTCACATAAATAAATTGGAGTTACCTATGTCTGAAAATGGATATAAATATATGTATGTTGCTATTTATTATCTTTCAATATTTTGTATTTTATAACCCATTCCAAATAAGAAAACTGAAACAATTGCTTCAGTAATCTATGATCAGATAATCTATAATTTCACTACACCTAAGATCTTAGTCTCAGATAATGGAACTGAATTTAATACAAAATCTTGGAAGAATTATGTAGGTTATATAAGATTCACAAAGTCAATATATTAGTGAATTATCCTGAGAGCAATGGAGTTGTAGAGAAGTTAAATAAGAAAATTATTACATGTCTTAAAGGTATGACAAGCCCTCAAAGTATAATTTGGGACACTTGGATTCCTTGTGTAAAATGTACCTTAAACAATCAAATTAATACAGCTATAGGAGAAACACCCCCATTTTATTATTTTTGGGGGAAAACAAAACTCTCCCATATGAAATCTTGATTCCAAAGCAAAGACCTGTGTATAATATAGACGATTACATCTCAAATAGGATACATACATTTCAAGCTATACATCAGAGTTAGGGAACACATGGAAGAGTATACACAAGATATGAAAAAGTAACAACACAAAATAGCACATAAAATAGAATTACAAATAGGAGATTTAGTTATGCTCAAATTACATACACCCCATAATAAACTTTCACCGAGGTACTCATGTCCATATAGGATAATTGCTTTTGCAGGTGAAAATGAATACAAGATCTTACACTTAGAAAATAGGGAAGTATCAATTAGACATTTAGATGATATCAAGAAGACTAGGATAGAATTTGATGATGATAAATGTGACACCGAGGGAAAAGATACACATTGTATTAGCTTTGTACATGAAACGTTGAGTCCAAAGCTGCATGCCTGAGATAGGAGACCTGAACTACTGGGACCTTTGGTGTGTCAGATAAATGTGGTATCTGGAGCCTTGGTCAGTCATAAAGACTTGGAACCTTGCCAATATATAAGGACAGTACCAACAAGTATTAAAAGATATATTCTTTTGTGAAGCATTGAAAAATATTATGCAGCTTCACCAGTATGTGTGCTCGACAAAAATTGAAATAAGTGTGGGAAACAAATGTGAAATTATGCAGACATTCTACTATTACTAACATCTTTAATGCTGTGTATATAACTGTTGTAGCATATCTCACTGATACACAACTCACCATCTTTGAAAAAGTGAAATAATTCCCCATTGAGATCTAACACAAACAATTATTCTAATAATGTCTTGTTTTAATCGTTGCTGTTCTTAATAGAATTTCACAATCAGGAGAAAGACATTAAATACCATTTGACAGTTTTTCCTGATTTTTTTATTGGTAAATTTTGACATCTTAAGACTTTGATAGTATTGAGTTTTGAAAATCTATTTGACATCAAATTCATATTTGTATTATAATTGTTTTGTGTCTTTTTGATGTTCGCCATCTGTGCATTTTGGAAGTGTTATTATTTCTTTGTTATGTGTGGCATATGTTTTGATGACATCCATTGAAGGACAATACTTTTAACATTTTTACCCAGTTTGTGCAGAAACAGTTAGCTTCTTGTATAAGATAGTTTTCAAGTGTGTATTTCTAGCAAGCCCTGTAAGAGGGTAGTAGAAAAGTGGTGGTCGGGACGATCAAGGGTAGCTGCCTAGCCCTGTAAGAGGCTCGTAGATAAAAGTAGACAAATGAGGTAGATAGAGGGATAGGTGGCGAGAGTTTCATTTTTATGAGTTGAATGTTTGACAAACAAGAGTTTGTAGGCGAAGGAACTGCACATACTCACTCTTCACCTAGGTGTTTACAAGCAACCGATTGGGACTCGATTTCATTGCTGTATTATGCTGATGTAACAGCATGTAAACTAAGTTAGTAATGCATAGATTTCGAGATTACTTGAGTAAGCTGTATTGCTTATGGGATTTTTAACAGCCTTTCTTACTGGAGAAAGGGTGGAGGAGAAATTTAAATTGGTTCATGGGAGTAAAGTCAAGCCCTTAGGGGAGGCACTTAGATATAAAAGTAATGACCATTGGACTAAAAAAAATCATGACGTCATTGCGAATTGACCTAATGAACAAATTAAGGATTCCAGATGGGAGTCCCATGGTGTAACTCACATAACCAAGTGTATATATTCGGGAAGAAAAAAATCAACTCCGTTTAATTCCCCTCTCATAGACAGAGTAATATTAACACACTTCAGAAGACTATTGTGAGGGACTCTTATATATAAAGACAGTGGTGAAAAGAAAGTAGAAAGTGAGAAACGAAATATGAAAATATTTACAAAAGAAAAGGGACCATAGAAGGTAACTGTAGACGGAGTAACAGTGGTAAGAGTGGGTAGTGTCATTCAGCTATGAAATCGGGTCTTCAAGCACTTGGACACAACAATGAGTACGAAGTTACACAATCCCTCGCATTCTCACCTTCGGCTGTGTTTATAAACTTCGTAACCCATGAAATGGAACTATCGCCTTCGAAATGGTGTTTATGAAACAGCCGATCAAATAAAAATGAAACCATCACTACCTATCCCTCTTTATACCTCACTTGTCTACTTATATCTACGAGCCTCTTACAGTAATGCTTTGACCTTGCACATACACATATCCAATTCACCGTCCACGAGAGTTAGAGTACCGGCTCGCAGTTCAGTGATACTGAAATTATTTCAGCCCTAGGCAGGAATTGAACTCGAAACGCTGGAATAATGGTTGGGAACACTAACCCTGTACCGTTGAGCCATTCGTGTGTGTGTATGTGTGTGTGTGTGTGTGTGTGTGTGTGTGTGTGTGTGTGTGTGTGTGTGTGTGTGTGTGTGTGTGTGTGTGTGTGTGTGTGTGTGTGTGTGTATGTTTGTGTGTGTGTGTGTGTGTGTGTGTGTGTGTGTGTATGTATGTGTGTGTGTGTGTGTGTGTGTGTGTATGTGTGTGTGTGTGTGTGTGTGTGTGTGTGTGTGTGTATGTGTGTGTGCGTGCGTGTGTGTGTGTGCGCGTGTGTGCGTGGGTGTGTGTGTGCGTGTGTGTGGGTGTGCGTGTGTGTGTGTGTGTATGTGTATGTGTGTGTGTGTGTGTGTGTGTGTGTGTGTGTGTGTGTGTGTGTGTGTGTGTGTGTGTGTGTGTGTGTGCGTGCGTGTGTGTGTGCGTGTGTGTGCGTGAGTGTGTGTGCGTACGTGAGCGTGTTTGTGTGTGTGTTTGCGTGTGCGTGTGTGTGTGCGTGGGTGTGGGTGTGCGTGTGTGTGGGTGTGCGTGTGTATGTGTGTATGTGTATGTTTTTGTGTGTGTATGTGTGTGTGTGTGTGTGTGTGTGTGTGTGTGTGTGTGTGTGTGTGTGTGTGTGTGTGTGTGTGTGTGTGTGTGTGTGTGTGTGTGTGTGTGTGTGTGTGTGTGTGTGTGTGTGTGTGTGTGTGTGTGTGTGTGTGTGTGTGTGTGTGTGTG
>NC_134802.1:2938608-2951108 GCF_046742065.1 Oratosquilla oratoria | reverse complement strand
TTTACGATTTGATGTATTGATGTCTATTTTCTTGATTGGTGAATTTTTTTTTTCTATTATTCATACCCATGTTCTTTGTTTCTGTATGTCGGTAATTTAAATGTTACAGATTTTCCTGATGATGTCTCCTTACAGAAGAAGCGTTGAGAATTAGATGAATTACTCTGGTAATCTGGTTTATGCCCACCCCCCAAAAGGGCAGAGTCCTTGTTAGAAAGTTTGAAAATACCCATAAAAAGATTAACAACCTCCTTAATGCTGTCGACTTCAACAAAAACAACACACACGCACACACACACACAGACACACACACGCACGCGCACACGCACACACACACACACACACGCACACACACACATATATATATATATGTATATGTATGTATATATATATATATATATATATATAGATATATACATATATATATGTTCTGGTTGAAATCAACTGCACTAGTTGCTTTAACAATCTTCAAGACTGTATTCTTTAATCTGGAGAATACTTTCCTATTAGCAACTGAGAGGGACTGGAAGTAGTCATTCATGACTCTCAAAAGAATATACACAGTGTATGCCAACTGATATATTTTTGCATAGTAATAGTATTGAACAACTATTGACTCCACCGAAACTATAGTTTTTCGCCTCGTCATGGTGAGGACTGCTTTGTAGGATGCTCTGCTATATTGAAGGTCTTCCAACGAATAATGACCGCCGGTTTTTTTTTACATTTATTGATTTACAAGAAATACATCTTGTTTGGGTCTCTACCCATATTCCTAGAAGGCATACAAGTATGCCTTTTACAATAAGTTACATGTACATTTGTTTAAATATGACAATATTTGTTGCGCTGTACGGTCCTGGTCGGTCTCCATGATCTAGCCGACGTGGTTAGTGTCCTATGAGTCCGTCGCGTCCCATCCGGTCCAGCCGACGTAGTTCCTGCACCCGTCGCGTCCCATCCGGTCCAGTCTAAGGCATCATGCGCAGTTACCTAGGTGAAGAAAAGAAAGCATTAGTCCTTGGCTTAAGTTGAAATGTGTCATAAGTCAAAAAATCAGCAAGAGAGTACAGTCGAACAGAACCCATCCGTATCATCTGGGGGGTGGCACTTGAAGGAGGCGTCCCAGCTGATACGAGTTAAGTGACATCGTCAGTCGACGGATGAGTCCCCCAGCCGAGGTCCTGGGGCCCGCACGTAGAAATCTGGTCGCTGGGCAAAGGGCCACATAATGATCTAGCCCGTTTGCGCCGGCCTCTCCACAGTGGATGCAGGCCTCCGGCTGTCCCCGTCACCTCCGAGAAGCATCGATACCCGAGACGGAGACGATGAAGGGTGACTTCCTCTATCCTGGAGAGACGGACTCCAGGGGTCAGTCGCTCATACGCTGTGGCAACTTGATACCAGCGTGCTGACGGCCTCTGGGCTGTTAGGTTCCTATGGCTTTGTAGTTCCCTCTTGGCCATCGCTCTCGTTGCAATGGCCAAGATCTCAGTTCGGCTCGGGAGGACACCGATTCCGCCTTCCATGTCCCCTGTGGCCGCTCTTCTGGCCACCCTGTCTGCCGCTTCATTTCCCTGGATGCCGATGTGTCCCGGCAACCAGTTGAGGACGACTGATCTCCCTTGCTGACGGAGGGCCTTGAGCTGAAACAACAGTGAGGTCATTAGTTTTTTCTGGTCATTATGATAAATTTTATATATTAATTGCAACAGAGCTAAACTATCTGTGTGCACAACTACATTACGTTGGTGGGTGTTGAGAGCATGGGTCAATGCTAGACCCACTGCAACACCCTCTGCTTGCGTCGAGCAGCGAGTGCCCAACACCCTTACTCCCTGTTCCTCGTCCTTCGTGACAAACGCTGCACCTGCCACGTTGTGTACGGGATCCACGGAGCCGTCTGTAAAATAGACGACGCAGTTTTCCTGGGCGACAGATCTCATTGTGGCCTCCGCATCCGCCCGCAGGCGCGGCAGCGGCGTACCGCGTCGTGACGCCATCACACTGATTCTGGCCGGTGGATTCTCCCAGGGGGGAGACTGCACATAACCTTCCACCGGCACATCCCTCCTCTTCTGAAGGATAAGGTCATGCAGGTGAAGGTCCCTTATGCGGTGTGCAACCCTCGCTGACCACCTCTTCTGCGGGAAGAGATCCGGATCTTGCTGGAGGGCGCTGATTAGCCTTCGCCGCAGGAACGAGTCATGTTCTCTCTGAATGACTCTTATGGCGAAGGCTACCACCAATCCTGAGATCCTCGCACTGATAGGCACCAGTCCCGCCTCTTGCTGCATATTGGCGACCAGAGTCCAGCGCGGCGCGCCCAATATTACGCGCAGCGCCTGGTTCTGTACTGTCTCCAAGTCAGCCAACCGTGTTGCGGATAGACCAGCCAGAGCACTGCTGGCATAGTCTATCACCGGTCGAATTGCGCTGACGTAGAATGTCCGGAGGACAGCGCAGTTGGCACCTGCCTCTCTGGTCGCCAAGGACTTCAAAACGTTAATCCGGCTGAGGACCCTTCCCCGGATGTATGCCACTTCAGTCCGGAAGGACAGCCTGGAGTCGAGCCAGACACCTAGGTACATGTGCGTGCTGACCCACTCTACCTCATGTCCCTGCAGCAGAAGCCTGTCCCTCGGTGTCACGCTAGTGCCAAAACACATGGCTTTGGTCTTTGGTGGCGAGATCTTGAGGCCAAGCTCTTCGCATTTGGAGGAAATGCGGTCGAGGCACATTTGCGTCCTTCTGGCCTTGGTCCTTCTGCCTGCTACCACCAGCGCGACATCGTCTGCGTATGATAGGAGGCGGCATCCTGTGGGTAGAGGGATGGCTATTAATTCACTCATCAGCACATTAAACAGGGTGGGACTGAGAACCCCACCCTGGGGTGTACCATTTTCCAGGGGGTGATAGCAGGACTCCACTCCCTGTAGACGGACTCTGGCAGTTCTATTGGAGAGGTAGTCCGCTATCCACTGTAACAGTTTCCCCTGTACTCCTCTGGCAGCCAGACTGTCCAGAATTGCAGCGGGACTGGCAAGCTCGAATGCCTTCTCCAGGTCAAAGAAGACGACCATGGCGTGACGTTGCTCCACATGGCTCAGAAGCGTTGTAATGCATTGAGCCGTGCCCACCCCTTTGGTGAAGCCATAGAGGTTCTCTTGTGGTGGTCCCAGTTTCCACAAAAGTCTTTGGAGAACCATCTTTTCCATGGTCTTCCCCAGGCAGCTCGTCAGGGAGATAGGACGATACTTTCCGGGCTCCCTGGGCTTGGGGATAGGCACGATGTCGGCCCTCTTCCAGTTGGACGGAAGTCTTCCACAGGACCAACTGCTGTTTACCACCTGGAGGAGTGCTTCTTCTCCAGCATCCCCCAGGTGTGCAACCATGGAGTACGTCACTAGGTCGCTCCCTGGAGCAGTGTCGGAGGATCTCTTACGTGAGGCTTGCAGCTCATGGATGGTGAATGGCGTGTCCGTGTCACCCGGAGACTCCATGGCAGCTTGTATCCTGGTCTCTCTTGGTTCACGGAGCATGGCCTGCCTCTGTTGCAGCTCGGCGGGTAGCGTGGCTGTGTGCGTGCGTCTGGCAAATTCTTGCGCCAGATTTTCTGCCTCGCACTGTGGTGCACGGGGAGCGCGCCGTGGTGGGGTACGGCTGGTCGCTATGTGGAGTTTCCCCCAAAGTTCCTTTAGCGTGGTGGACTCACTAAAGCTTTGGCACCATTCTAGCCACTTCTCGCTACGCACACGTCGAGCTGTCTCCTTGGCCTCTTCGACGGCACTCCGGAGGTTGGCCAGGTTAGCAGGGTTGTGGTGTCTACGCAGGATCTTTCGTAGACGGTTGACCCTGTGGTTGGCATCCTTGATCTCTTGGTTGTAGTACCAACCATCTCGATGTCTCCTCCTGTTGAGGCCCTTCTTAGGTATTGCCTCCTCTGCCGCTGCATGAATAGCAGAGACCAGTGAGGCCTCCGCATCGTCCAACTCACCCATGGCCAGAGCGTCGGTGACGACCTCGCGAGCCACTCTGTCCTTGAACAACGTCCAATTGGCCTTGCGCGTGTTCCACCTTCCTATTCTCTGGACCACTGGGGGTGGCGGGGCTACGGTGAGCGACATGTCTATTCCAAAATGATCACTCGTAGCCGTGTCGTTGATGCTCCACGACATCCGATGCAGCAATGAGGAGGAGACAAATGAGAGATCGAGCCTGCCATGTCGTACATGCGTCGGCGACCCGTCGTTCAGTAGGACCACACCCGGGCTGGTGTTCAGGATTTCATCAATGTGTCGCCCGGACGAGTTTGTAGGCGACACAGAGTGAAGAATGGGGTGGTGCGCGTTAAAGTCACCTGCGATGATGTACTGCTCGTCCTCCGCGACGGTGCATACTTCCCCCAGGTCCAAGTGTCCACGCACAGGGGCCTTGTAAATGTTATACACATGGACCGTTTCATGGGGGAAGTGCAGTCGAACTGCGAGCACCTCCACATCTTCCCCACACTCTATTGGTGGGTCTACTCTTGAACATGGGATGGACGCATGGACAAGGGTCATACAACCTCTGCTTGTGTCCGTTTGGGGCGACACGAACACGTGGTATCCAGAGATCCTGATCTCTTCCTCTCCCACCAGGGTCTCTTGCAAGAGGATGACCTGTTTTTCCTCCTGCCGTATGATGGCTTGCAGAAGTGACTGTTTCGCTCTGAATCCAAGGATATTCCATTGGAGGAAGCGAACAGTCTGGGTGGTCGAGCGCACTGTGGACACTCTATCCATGGTGCTCGTTGTCTTCTGATGACGATGACGGGCTTGACGGCGAAGAAGAAGAGCCCTCGCTGCCACCATCAGTGTCCGTATCCGCCCCTTCGTTTCCCCTAGGTACGTCAGGGAATCCAGCCACAAACGCTGCGCCACCTGCCTTAGAGAGGGTAACCTCTCGCCTCGTCTGGTACCGCTGGACTCGAACTGGGCCCTCAGGCAGTGTAGCCTTGACCGCGGCTCCTGCTTTGCCTTTTCGGGCCGGCTCGTCAGACGTTGGCGGCTCTGCGCGTACTGGGGAGGGCGCTGGATCCTCCTCGGGTGTTCGGACACTGGTCGAGGGCACTGCGGGAGGCTGCGCAGGAGATGGGATCGTTGGAGAGCTTTCGGTCACCTGGGTGGTACCTGGTGCAGCGGATGGAGACATGGAGGGCTTGGTGGCAGGTGAGCACTTTTTGATGGAGACCATCGCCTGCGCCATGTCCTTGAGGAAGCTCGTAGCTTCCCTGACCTGGTCTTCCGAGCTCCCCAGGTGGCGGGCCAGCGCAGCCGCGGCGACCATGACGAACTGCATCAGTTCGTCATCCTGGAAGGTGAGTAGCCGCGGAAGGGCTTGCGCCGGCTGCTGCTCCCTTTGGACAGTAGGTTCTGCTGGGGGGCTGCGGTTCTTGGTTCCGTTATGGAACTGGGGCCGCTGAGGGAGCCCAGGGAACTCTGCCTCCGTTAGCGCAGGCGACGGTGTTGGAGGCTGCTGGCGTGGCTCCCTCGGTTGCCGAGGGTGTTTCCACACCGAGGGACGGGGCGGGGCTGGAACGTAGTCCTCTCTGGCCTTGTACACCTCCCTCGTAGCCTTGGCCTCGTCTCTGCGGACACCGCAGGCAAGGCTCCAAGCGTGATGTGTTTTGCCGCAGTTGGGGCACTTAGCCGTCGTCTCCTCGTTTTCTTGTGCTTTGAAATGCACGTGTCGGTGGTATGTGGGCCACTACAGATGCCGCACTTAAACGAGCGTCTGCAGTGCCTTTGGTGGTGCCCGTACTGCTGGCAGCGAAAACACCTCATGGGGTCCGGCACAAAGGTGCGTAGTGGGAACGTGCCCCACATGCCCAGGTCCAGTTCCCTCAGTGCGGGCCCCCGGAGGGTAACCACGACCTGCCTGGTGTTCTCCTTCCTCCAGGTGCATCTCTCTGCACTGATCACCTGTGGATGCTCTTCGATGGCGTCCAGGGTATTAACCGTTGACCAGCCCTGTAGCACCATCTTCGTTCCCTTTTCTGCTCCTTCCACCCTCTGGAGGTTTACCCTCCTACCACTGACCTCCGTTAGGTTGGCAAGGGCAGAAGTGGCGGCCTCATCCTTAGGAGATATGAGAATCTCTCCGGTTGGCAGGTACTTAAAAGTGATGCTCCAATTGCTATGTTGTTTCTCGATTTCTCGAGAAAGCGCATAGGCTGATTGGAAACCTTCTGGAGACTTTGGGATCTTGTATCCTGTGGTGACCAAAGGGGGCGATGCCCTCCTGGCCCCTTCCGCTTGCTCCCGACTCTCCTGCCCATCTCCAGAGCGAATAGCACGCTCTTTCTTCTTACTCCTCTTTTGGCCAGCAGTCACCCAGCCTCCTTCACCGTCATCGCCCGTTTCTGAAAGGCGCGTGGATTCATCCATTCTTGCTGTTGCTGGTAGCAGGAAACGAGGGATCGAGACAGGATGTGTAGGCGGGAAAGCGGAAGGGTAGTGATTGGGGAGGCGGAGGAGGGAGAGGTGGGGGAGAGGAAAAGGAGGGAGTGATAGGGGAGGAGGGATAGTGGAGAAGTGAGAAAGGAAGAAGTAAGGGTGAGCGTGAGGGAGAGGGTGGTAAAGGGGGGGAAGTAGAGTGATAGGTGTAGTGGAAGGAGGAAGGGAGTTTAAGGGTGAGTGGCGAAGGGCAAGGATGGAAGAGCAACTAGGTACAGGGGAGGAGAGTGAGAATGTGGGATAGGAGAGGACGGGTGGGGGAGATGGTGAGGAAGTAGGAGAAGAAAGGGTATGAGCAGGAGGGGTTATGGAGGAGGAGGAAGTTGTGAGCGGGAGAAATAGGAGATGGAGGAGCGAAGTGGAGATAGGCGGAGGAGGGAGAAGAGTAGAGTGAAGGTGGAGGAAGAGGGAAAATGGAGGGGGAGGTAGTATGGAGGTAGTGAGATGAGGGTTATGAGAGGGAAGGGGGAAAGGGGAGAGGAAAAAAAAAAAAGAAGGGAAAGGGAAGGGGGAAAAGAGCACTACACTACATCGTGTTTAAAACCGTACACTTTTAACACTTGATATCGTACTTAGTCACTGCACTTTTACGAAGGTACGATAAGGAGAGACTTATTATCGTACTTAGTCACTGCACTTTCACGAAAAAACACTACAGTACACTACAATGCTTCTAGCACTGCATTTCACACAGAAAAAAACACTACACTATACTTTTAGCACCGCACTCGGAATTATGATATCACTTAATCCCTTCAATTGCACTTTTTCACTACACTATACTTTTAACACTGCACTCGGAAGTACTTAGTCACTGCACTTTCACGAAAGACGAAAGAACACTACACTACACTACAATGCTTCTAGCACTGCATTTCACACAGAGAAACTTCACTACACTATACTTTTAGCACCGCACTCGGAATTATAATATCACTTAATCCCTTCAATTGCACTTTTTTACTACACTATACTTTTAACACTGCACTCGGAAGTACTTAGTCACTGCACTTTCACGAAAGACGAAAGAACACTACACTACACTACAATGCTTCTAGCACTGCATTTCACACAGAGACACTTCACTACACTAAACTTTTAGCACCGCACTCGGAATTTTAATATCACTTAATCCCTTCACTTATAGTAACTATACTTCTAGCACCGCATTTCACACACAAAAAAAAAAAAAACTTCACTACACTATACTTTTAACACTGCACTCGGAGTTATAATATCACTTAATCCCTTCAATTGCACTTTTTCGGAAGTATAATAATTATACTTCTAATCACAACACTATTATTCACACGCTTAATTTCAACCACTACACAACGAGGCGGAGCACTTCGCAGACGAGCGAAACGACGTTGAGCGACCGCTGATCCACGGTGGCCGGATGTCTAGACGAAGTTGCACTTAATATCGGAAGTATAGTAACTATACTTCCAACACCGTATTTGTTTTTACACAGAACACTTCACTGCACTATACTTTTAGCACCGCACTTAATATCGGAAGTTATTTCACACCGAACACACCACACAACGAGGCGGAGCACTTCGCAGACTTTGCTGCAATTTACCACTACGCAACGAGATCGAATTCAAGTTCCTGCTAAGCAGGAAGTATCCCACGAGGGAAATGAAAACTTATCGAAACCGCGACGACGACGACGAACTCCCACGAAGGAGATGCTTACTATGCGGAAGCGCTCGCTGAACGGACCGCCGGTTGGATGGGCTGGCTTATAAGGCTCAGCCGCCTAGCTCAGACGGAATACTGGCCTCTCATTGGCTGAGAGGTGCAGTATGGGATTTAGTCCGGGAGCCAAGGAGGTGGGATTTTGTCTGGGAGCCAAGGGGGTGGGATTTTGTCTGGAAGCCAAGGGGGTGGGATTTTGTCTGGGAGCCAAGAGGGTGGGATTTTGTCTAGGAGCCAAGAGGGTGGGATTTTGTCTGGGATTCAAGAGGGTGGGATTTTGTCTGGGAGTCAAGAGGGTGGAATTTTGTCTGGGAGCCAAGAGGGTGGGATTTTGTCCGGGAGCCAAGGGGATGGGATTTTGTCTAGAAGCTCTGGCCTGATTTGCTGCTGCTCTGGTTACTGGTCCTAGGTGCTGATTAACTAGCTGGACATGTTTCATTTGTTCGCGGGGCTGCTGCTGTCTAAGGGCTTGTTGTTCCTGGAGGGGGTTATTCTTTACAGGGCGCGCGGAAGGGAGAATAAAATCGGCAGCTTGCTGTATGTTGATGGTAGGGCGCTGGCAAGTAATGGATACTGCTTCTGCAATCTGCAGCTTCCTGAAGGCAGACTCCTTGTGAAGAATTTCCGTTTGGTCTAGCAGCTTCTGTAGAGGAGGCTTCATGTTGTGTGTTTCCGTGAAATGCTGGAAAATTGATCCCTGGTTTCTATGGGATTGTAGGCGATGTCGCAGTGTAGAGGAGGTCCTGCCAATGTATGTGCTGGAGCCGTCGCAGCGGCCCTCCTGACATGAAAATTTGTATACAACATTGGTGGTAGCCTCACTTGGGGCCCTAGGCGCCGTGCTATTCCTCATTATCAGGGAACTAATAAGGTTAGGTTTGCAGAATATTCTCAAGTCTATGATGGCATTTCTGTTAGTTGGGGTGACTCCTCTCTTGATATTCCTAAGGGCATCACACTCCTCGCGGTACCGATCATGGAAAGAATTATGGTGGTAAACGGTGATTTTCTCCTTGGGAGGGGTGGGCAACCGGGTCGAGTCTGCAAACTGGTCCAGTTTTTTCTGTATGTATAATGTCAGTGAAGGACAAAATTTAATTTTAGGAAGGGATACCGGACAGAATGCCAATGAAGGCCAAAATATCATGATAGGATTTAATGTTGCTAGAGGACGAAATGTCACATTAGGATGTAATGGCATAGGACAAAATGTCGCAATGGGATGTAATGACAGTGGAAGACAAAAGATCACGATGGGAAGTAATGATAGTGGAGAACAAAATATCACGATAGGATGTAATGATAATGGAGGAGAAAATATCACGGTAGGATACAATGTCAGTGAAGGACAAAATATAATTTTAGGAAGGGATACCGGACAGAATGTCAATGAAGGCCAAAATATCAAGATAGGATGTAATGACAGTGGAAGACAAAAGATCACGATGGGATGTAATTATAGTGGAGGAAAAAATATCACGGTAGGATATAATGTCACTGGAGGACAAAATATAATTTTAGAAAGGGATGCCGGACATAATGTCACTGAACGACGGGAGGCCGGCGTGAATCACGATGACGTAGGGAGACAAAATGTACAAAAGAGATCGGATGACCGTGATCGACCAGATGTCCGTGATGGGGGAAATGTTAATTTTGATAGGAGAAATGTTAATGAGGCATTGAATGTCAATGAAGGACCAAATAATAATATAGAGCAAGGTATAAATAAAAAACAAAATGATAATATAAGACATGATATTGAAACTCAAAATGTGTCAAAAAGAAATAATCACGAGTTTCTTAAAGCCATGTACTTTAATGCTCGTAGTATTAGGAACAAATTTCAAGAAATACAGGCGTATGTCAAAAGCGAAAATCTCGATATGATAGGAATAACTGAGACATGGTTAAATGGTACAGAGTTCGAAGCTGAATTTAATATTGCGGGATTTAAACACATCAGGATAGAAACCACAATGAAGGTGGGGGTGTTCCATTGTACGTTAAAAACAATGTTCATGCTTGGGTTTTAGAGAAAGTGAAACAGGATGCATATGATAGTTTGTGGGTGAGTTAACCCAAACAAATGGACAAAAAATGAATATAGGTGTAATATATAGGCCAAAGACATTATCATTAGCAGACGACAAACTGTTATTTCAAGAACTGTCTAGTTTCCGCAACCGGGATTTATTGATAATGGGTGATTTCAATTTTACTGACATTGATTGGATGACCCTTGAACATGGCCATATAGGTAGTCGCTTAATTGATTTTCTTGGTGACAATTACTTAATTCAGCATGTAAAAGAGCCCACAAGATATGGAAACTTACTCGTTCTTTTGATCACTAGCCGCGAAAGCATGGTAACTGATGTAGAAGTCGGTGAATCTGTTGCAAACAGTGATCACAATTTAGTTACATTCAACCTCCTAAACAATATTAGAATAGATACTTGTGTTTCTAAAATACCCGATTTCAGTAAAGCTCAGTTCATAGGACAACGTCAGGAGCTTCAGCTTACAGATTGGGAGGCAAAATTAAACGAAAGTCCTGTAGATCAGATGTGGGAAATATTTCAAAATACGCTCACTAAGATGATTCAAACTTACATTCCTTTTAAGGACAGACGTCCCCCAAATCAGGCTCGCCCAAAGTGGCTCGACAAAGAAACTGAAAAAAGTATTGCTAAAAAGAGACACGCTTATAAGAAATATAAGTGCTCGGGTGCATCTCATGAGTATGAAAGTTATGTTTCAATACAGAGAGATTTAGAAAGGACAATAAAAAAACGAAAACGACGATACGAAATGAACATCGCTGATAAATCCAAAGAGAATCCCAAAGAATTCTATAGTTACATTAGAGATAAAAAGGTTGTTAGGAATCACATTGGTCCACTATTATCTGCTGACGGTCAACTTGAATATTCAAATGAAGGAATGTGTAATATCTTAAACAACTATTTTAGCTCGGTATTCGTAAACGAAACACCTCAAAGTGAACTCCAAACTGAAACCTGTGAAAAGTCTAGGGTAAACTTACCACGGTAAATATAACAAAAGAAAAAATTAAAAGGTGTATAGAGAAACTCAAAGTTAATATAACACCATGGCCTGACGGTTGGCATCCAAGAATCTTAAAGGAAATGAAAAATGAGATTGTTGTTCCATTAGAAATTATTTTCAAGAAATCCGTCATATCCGGAGATGTCCCAAGAGAATGGAAGCTAGCTAACGTTACTCCCATATTCAAAAAAGGTGACAAAAAGAAACCAAATAACTATAGGCCTATAAGTTTGACTTCAATCGTAGGAAAAATAATGGAAACTATCATCAGAGATGCTATCGAACATCATTTAGAAAATAACTTTTTGATAAATGATAGCCAGCATGGTTTCAGACGGAAACGTTCTTGCGTGACTAACTTACTCGAATTCTGCAACACAGTTATCTCCAATTATGACAAAAGAAACAATATAGATTTAATATATCTAGACTTTGCAAAAGCTTTTGATACCGTCCCACACGAAAGACTACTTACTAAATTAGCTTTGCATGGAATAAATGGTAGCCTATTAGGTTGGACTAGTAATTGGTTGAATGGTCGAAAACAGAGAGTTGTTTTAAATGGAAAACTTCTAGATGGAAAAATGTTACAAGTGGAGTTCCTCAGGGTTCCGTTCTTGGGCCACTTCTATTCATAGTATATATAGAAGTGGACCATGGACTAAAATCTGCTGTTTCCAAATTTGCTGATGATACAAAACTGTGCGGAGTGGCAAATGATCACTCAAACCAATTAGATATTCAAGAAGATTTAGATCAATTACAGCAATGGTCTGAAAAGTGGCTAATGAAATTTAACACAAGTAAATGCAAGGTAATGCACATAGGTAAAAATAACAGTAAGTACGATTACAAGTTATTTGGAAATTCGTTAACAAAAGTGAATAGTGAAAAAGATCTCGGCGTAATTATAAGTAACGACCTCAAATCATCCAAGCAGTGTATTTCAGCCTCTGAGAAAGCAAATAAGATTCTAGGACTGATTGCGCGATCTTTTGATTTCAAAAGTCCATCACTCATTAACAAGCTATATAAATCGTTAGTTCGTCCACATTTGGAATATGCTGTTTCCGTATGGTCACCGAATCTCATTAAAGACATTAACAGACTGGAAAAAGTACAACGGCGAGCCACAAAACTGATTCCAAATATAAAAAATAAATCATACGAAAATCAACTAAAAAACATGAATCTGTTTTCCCTAAAAAAAGCGTAGACTCAGAG
>NC_134802.1:2906108-2926108 GCF_046742065.1 Oratosquilla oratoria | reverse complement strand
TATACAGAAAAAAATAGTTTAACCTTGTCTGTTCACTGCTAGTATTATAAATTTGGCCTAATCCAAAATGGCCGCCATTGTGGGTTTCGAATCCCAAAGATAGCTTATCTTCGATACCAATAGGGCTGTAATTGCAAACTGAGTGTCAAATATTATACTTTTGGGGCCAGATAATTCATTTACAATATTTTTTATGCGATTGAGACATGGGCGCAGCCAGATGGGGGGTCAGGGGGGCTGTGCCCCCCCTCCCCAATCAACTGAATTCCGTTGAGTTTTTGGACATATTTTCCACTTTCTCGCTGAAGTGGAGACATACAAATTCTGGCCCCCCTTAATATAATTTTCTAGCTACGCCCATGGACTGAGATGTGTTCAAACCATGGCTCGGACAAGAGCCCTTCATTGAATTATATAATTGAATCAAGTGATACAAGGTCAACTACCTACACAATAATCTAGTCATCTTGAACGTACCGTATATTTTTTTTACTTGAACATGATAACAACGAGTCAATAATGAACAGTTTAATCATCTAGAAACTCTTCATTGTTCGCTCCAGCATTGGTGCATGCGATTCCCTTGCAGTGACCATAAGCCAGTATGCACGACAGTCCGTTCTTGCGACAGGAGCAGGTGTTTTTGTTGCACCTACCATGGCAATTGCATTTGACTAGTTTCAGCAAGGATGCTGGAGCTGCTTCTCTTCGCATACTCACTGGCTTGAGCTTCATATTCTGAAGAAACCATCCCCATTTGGTTGGATCAAGGATATTTCCTAACCAGGTCTGTACCTGGTGGTATACTCGGTAACTGTGATACCTGGCTGCATCACAAGTGGGTGGGAGAGATTCGGGAGGCATATACACTGATCTGGACGCCACCTTCCTACTGAACATGGCTGCTCTTTCAAGGTCAAGGCTATTTCCAGGCTTACAACTGTACAAGACTTCTAGAGAAGCCTGACCATGCTTGGTGATTTCATCATGGCTTTGATTTGGCATCATGAATGCATCAGCATGGCCCTGGAGTAAGTGACATTTGGCCATTGCTTTGACCTTGCCGATGCTGTATGGCCTCGATGTTGTATCACATCCTGTAACGGCATGTAAGAAGAGCAGTGATGCAGTAAGGCTGGAAGGTAGGTGATCTTGTGTCCGGATGTTGATGACCTTGTTGGCTGTCTGCAGGAAGACGGCATGATGTCTGGAACTGAGATGGTGCAACAGCAGGACTAGCAGGTCTGTGTCATCTCCTACAACAGCCACAGATGTCTTCTTAGCTACAGTACATGCTGTTGACACAATGTCATAGTCGGCATCACGAGCACTGTGGTGAAGGTCAACTCCCGCTTTCTCCAGTTCACTGCCAATGAAGTACAGAAACTTTTGTTTGTTCCTGGGGTTTGCAATAAATGCTTTCTTCGTCATGGTAAGCTGCATTTCTGGCTTGAAATCAATTTCTGCTCCGATGGTCTTTGCGCTGGAACGTCTCTGATGTGTTTCATCCTTGGTAGAGGGACCACTTCCATACCCATCAAATATAACGACAGCATGTCTGTAGTGGTGAAGAATATGCCGCACATACAGACTAGACAGGTTGGCATATGTTGTTTGGTTGGGCCATGGAAGCCGTTGCAAAAGGGCACCACCATCAAGAACATACACTACATCATCTGGATACTGAGTTACTAAACAGGATGGTACCTTGTCCACCAGGCTTGCCTGGAGACTGTCTTTGTCTGGCAGACGCATCAAGAGATTTTGGTCGAACAAAGCTGTAGGGTAAGCTGATAACTCGTATGTGAACAAACTTTCTGTATTAACAGTTCTTGTTCCTGCCACAAGAAGTCGCTGGAACAACTGTTTTGGGTCAATCTCCAGGCGTTCTCCTTCAAAATTAATATAAGTTGAGGCAGCAAGTGTAGTGACCTGATCTTTCTTGCAGAACTTGTGTTCTGCTACCGATTTTCCCAGCATAGATTTTAGGAGAGCATGACCAACAAGCTCGGCTTCTTCTACATTCACAGACTTGTTGGCAATAACTCCAGTTGATAGACTACGCAGTACCGTCGAATCCCGGGAAAAAGGTTTTCGTTCACAGAAGTAGTTCAGAATGGTCTGCAAGTCCTTGGCATCATCTGGTCAAGATTGTCTGCTTGGTATTGGATAAATGATTGCGCCACTTGTTCTGGGAGATTATCGCCTTGCAATACAGCAGCATTAGTTCTGTACTTATTTGCTTCTGTGTATGAGGAACAGAAGCCAAGTTTGTTGATCATATCAACCAGATCACGGTGACCATACTTGTGTTCCAGTGCCACCCTGAGACCAACTTGTAGGGGTGGGAGGAATGAGCGTTGACAAGTGGACTGCATAATTGACTGGCCTATTGAGGCGATATGCAGCTTTGCGTTCCTGCTCTTGATAATGCTGCCTAGGAGAGTTCGCAATGAATGAGGTAAGTATGCAACATTTGATTCGACAGAGCCTATGTCTTCTGTTGTAGGATACTCCCCTTTATGATGCTCCATTGACTTTATCTCTGTTCTTATTAATTTCCCAACAATTTCAATGAGTTTGTCCATATCAGAGAGTTCCTTCACTTCACTTGCTCTTTCATGGGCTTCTTGAATGATGAATTTAACATTGGACGTCAGGGTTACGACATTAGGGCATTGTCTGATGGTAGTAATTGATACCCTTGTCCGATAGTGGTTCTCCAGCTCTCGTTTCAGTTGCTTGGGAGTGTAGACTTCCTCTTCATTCATTCCACTCTCTCTGAGCATAACTTAGTGCAATGTAATGGTCTCGTCATCATTCTTTTCCAAAAATTCAATTGCATATTGAATAGCACCAATTTTAGATGTGTTTCTAGGTCGACGACCCACTTTTCTTCTTTTGGTGGAAGAAGTGCACTCTTCAGATGGAAATTCTGGAGGAGCCTCTCCCTTCATGAACAAGTCCTTACAAATGTGATGGTACAGGGCCTCCTCATCTGGCAGATCATTTACCACTGAGAGGCGTGAATAGACCCTCAAAGCCCATTCGTCCTCTCTGATATCACAGTGGCTTAGAATGTTCTCTTGAAACCCTAGTGTCATAACACGGCTGTATCTGTAACTAGCTTTAGAAGGATTTTTCTGTGCTAGACATGTTTCCACAAACAATCCACAGAAGAGGCAGTGAGTTTTGAAATAAAAAATATTTCCCTTAGCTGATCTCAGGTTTGGTTTGATCTCTTCAGATGATACACGCTTTTTGGCAGATTTGATAGTTTTTGGATTTGTATGCCTACTTCTACATACTTTGTGAACAAAGATATCATGGTTTTCGTCATAAACCAAATCAGGTACATCTAAACTTCTTTGTTTGTTTGCTTTGTTAATGCCAGTACACCCTTTCTCTGTCAATTGGGCATAATCATCCGGCCTGTCCAAGTTAATAAGTTCTTTACAGATAACACATGCCATGTCTGCTTAACTAATCTCCTCCACCATAAATATACTGTTATGCCATGCACAAGCTATCTGTGAAAATGAAGAGAAAGCCATTACCAATCTAGAAAAATGTCATAACAGTAAATACATGCTGTGACTTACAAATAAGACAGAATAGTGGAAAATATAACCATTATATCGGACACATTTGAGTACACATGCGATTATCTGCAAATCGGTCACATACAGATGAAAGATACCACTGTAAATGAACTCCTCCACCTAAAAAACATAAGATTAATTACTTTGTACTTACAATCAAAGTAGTTTGGAAGATACGCGTTTTTTGGCAATCGGTACCCACAGCGGCGGCCATTTTGGATTTTGGCAAATTTAGGGTACTAGCAGTGAGCAGACAAGGGTAAACTATTTTTTCTGAATAGTAGACCTAATTTACTACCGAAATCAGTTGAGAAACAAAATAAAGCAATTTTGTCCAACCTCAGTCATTCGCTTACTGGACTATTTGCCTTTGCGCCCTGCATTTATTCATTTCTCTCATACCTACTTATTACGTTCTCGTGCCTTCCGAGCGGGGCGCCCTCACCCCACTCCCATCACCACCACATACTTCTAACAGCCACTGGTCAGTACTTTAAACTAGACAGGTGGACCTAAGCCTACACCAAACGAACAGAAAAAAACTAATTGAACTTCCATCAATCCCGCTCAACATTGCCATCATAGAACATTAGATCTCTCTGAAACTCACGTCCTCCTTGACAAACAACATTGCGTCGCTAGATCAAAAGAAGGAGACCAACGTGAATAAAGTCAGAGAAGTTAGAAAAAACGTATCAAGGGGCAGGGAAGTGAGGCAAAAGTTGAAGCTTCGCACCTTACTGGATTAACAATCGAATCATATGAAAAGAAAGATAGTAATGGTACAGGAAGATTGGGCGTTCAATTGGCTGATAGCACTACCAATCAGGGCAAAGGGATTCAACCTAACCAAAAGATAATTCATGGATGCCATTGCCTTGAGGTATGGATGGCTATTGAATGGGCTACCAAACAGACGTTCCTGTGGTACACATTTTGATCCAGACCATACGATGATAAACAAGCAGGATGGATTCATCTACATGAGACATGACGAGATAAGGGATCTCATTGCCCAAATGCTTCGGGAAGTGTGCAAAGATGTGATCATCGAACCAACACTACTCCCACTAAGAGGGGAGAACTTCAAGTACCGCATCTCCAACACATCAGATGAAGCAGGAGTGGATGTCAGCGCAAGAGGTTTCTAGACACAGGGACATTTGACCTTTTTTGACACACGAATACTTAATCCAATGGCTCCCTGTTACAATAATTTAACTGTTGAAGAATTCTACTCTCGAAATGAGAATGAGAAAATCAGGATGTAGGAGTAGCGTGCACAGAATATGGACCAGGGCTCATTCACTCCGATAACCTTCACGACTTCAAGCGGGATGGGTCCAAGGGAGTAAAAAAAAACAAAAAAAAAAAAAAAAGAGCAGTATTATGACGTGGATGACATGTAGACTGTCATTCTCACTCTTAAAATCAGCTCTCCTATGCCTGAGAGGCATCAGGTCCCCACCTCCTAAATCAGCATACATATAAAATTTCAATTTTGAGTAGACTGTAGTAGAAAATAGGATAAATAAACTTCTTTATTATGCTTCATTAAAGTTGAATAATATAAGACATAAAAGTGAAGTCGACCACAGTCATTGGCGTTTGAAAGAAAAAAAGTAGTAGAAGTAGTAGTAGTAGTAGTAGTAGTAGTAGTAGTAGTAGTAGTAGTAGTAGTAGTAGTAGTAGTAGTAGTAGTAGTAGTAGTAGTAATAGTAGTGATAGTAGTAGTAGTAGTAGTAGTAGTAGTAGTAGTAGTAGTAGTAGTAGTAGTAGTAGTAGTAGTAGTAGTAGTAGTAGTAGTCTCTCGATATTATAGTGTTAGGGACGGTTTTATCTAGGCCTCATGTGAAATTGAAAAGTGTGGGTACTCTGAAAGTTATGGAAATATGAAAATACACAATTATTTTCTGAGAACAGTTTCGGATGTGTCAGCAGGCAGAATAAGTTAAGGATAGTAGGGCACTTGGTGCCACACATCAAGTCCTACGCACGTACTACGTACAAGCGGTGCGTTCTACCACCGACTACGCAGACCCGGCTCTCCTTACTGTGGACGTGGATAAACTCCAGAGGCTTGAGGCATGCCAAAATGAAGCGGCTGGAGTCATCCTGGGAGCACAACGGTTGTATAAAATTCTCAACCTCCAGCAGGAAGCCTCGACTCCTCCTCTCCAACTCAGGATCAGAATGCTCGGGGCGGACTTTGTTGCCAGAGCACTCCATCCCTGCAACTTGACAGGTCTAGGTCGGGCCATCTACACCTCACTTGTACGCGCAGACACACTGCAACGCCCCAACACTTGGCTCTCACACGTGGTCAAGCTCCTGTATTCCTTCCAACTGCGGCAACCTCTCCTCGAGAAGGGCATACCAAAATCCCTCCCGGACTTCAAATGCCTGCCGCCGTGGGCACCGTCTCCCTTGACCTTTGAATTTACATCACTCCCGGGGATAAAAAGCGCATGCCACTTAGACAGAGCGCGCGTCTCGGCAAGCAACGGCATCCGGGCACTGACGCGACCTAGTCATACCGTATATTTTACAGATGGCTCTGTAGAACAAAACAACCCACACACGGCCGGAGCTGCCTTTGTCACTGATGAATACATCTTCGGCAGGTGAGTCAGCGACTCCTCGTCCTCTCTTCAAGCCGAGGCCGTGGCGATGCAGGGGCCCCAAGAACACGCCCTTGTATCCCACTTCAATTCCGTGGTCATCCACACCGACTCTCTGAACCTGATATGCTGCTTACAACAGGCAGAACCCGAAGATAATGTCCACCTCCTCACCAATATCATTGCGCTACTGCACAAATTACACCGTGCTGGACGGAATATCATCATCAGCTGGATGCCAAGTCACGTCGGTGTGCATGAAAACGACCTTGTAGACGCAGCAGCTGCCGCAGCCCGCAAGCGCGCCAGTGTCGATGTCCAGGTCCCTCCCAGCAAGAAACAGCTCCAACTTAGAACTAGGGCATTAGCACGCACGCAGTGGCACCTCCAACACAGTCTGGAGGCACAGATTTCCCAACGAGCGGTGCGGTACAAAAAGGTGACAACATATGAACCTCTAGTCCTCCCCTGCTCCACTCCCAGAAGGATAGAAAAGCTGCTCTTCAGGCTACGTCTCGAGGATCGTTGCTTCTGGCAACTTAATCCCCAGAGCACCATGGAAGACCGCCGGTGCAGCCACTGCCGTGCAGAAAATGCCGACCTTCTCCACTACCTGAGCGATTGCCCCGCCACCTCTTTCCTCAGACGGGGACCACCGGCTCCCCCTGAAGGTCTTGTGAGTCGCCTCTGCCGCCTCCAAAGCCCCTATGATCTCCGTCAGCTACTAGAGCGTCCGCCACTGCTCTAACAGCTGCAGCCTCTCTTTTCTACTGCCCACTATCCCCCTCTGAATAGCTACACTATTCCACCTCCTCTCCACAAGGTGTGTCTTACATAAACACCACTGCACGGGCTCAAACAAAGCCCGTGGGGGTGATACTTCACCCCCCCCAAAAAAAAAAAAAAAAAAAAAAAAAAAGTAAGACCACCACCCCATCCCACCCTCTCGAAGCACAAAGCCACAAGGGTGTGTGAGCATATCAGGTATGGTATTGTAATTCTTTAAAAATATCGACACTTAAAACAGAGATCTTAAGATATTTTATGATATCTTAAGCAGCTTAATCACCTTTCTTTTTATTTGATTATTTATTTTCTTGTTTTAACTATTCTTTTTTCGACTTTTTATATTTTTTAAATATCAACGCATAAAGCAGGAATACATACAATTATGCTCGACATCTTATCCACAGCACCACAAACCTGGGTGCTTTGATTCATGAATTATATCTACTTACCTATTTCTCTCCCTGCTTATAGCTCCTTCGTATCGATCTTATGCTCTAGGCCTGGCTCTTACAATCGCAACCTCTCCGTATCCCTCCTCTTGCTCACTTTCTGTCTACCTCGCTATCTCTCTCTTTCTCTCTCTCTCTCTCTCTCTCTCTCTATATATATATATATATATATATATATATATATATATATATATATATATATATATATATATATATCATTCTCTCTCTCTTCCTATTGCTCTGTCCCTCTCTTTCTGTCTATAAAATACTTTGAAGGGTCATAAGTTCACACAGGTCCTAAAAAATAGGCATTTACACAAGCTCGACATTTAGGTATACTTAATGGATAATTGCATACATAGATATAAGTAAAAATATGTAGAAAACCACAGATGATACATATTGTTAGTGAACAGGGGATTGACAATCGTTAACCATATTGGTTTATTTGTTTTATTTGTTTATATGTTTGCTTGCGAGTTTTTGTTTGAAAGCAGTTCTATTAATTTAACCTGCCGCCACTTTCATGAACAAGTGAGGTGAAACAACGTGGATGTGCATAGGCCCATGGTACCATGCATATTTTATGACTCATAGTAAAAGTTTGTCCCCTTTTCCCTCTTCCCCTCCCTTCCTACTTTTTCTGACAGACCCATAGATCCTCCACTAACCGCTACCTGTCAATCAGCTACCCCTAACTCGCCCTCTGTCTCCCCTACCTCAATCTCTACCTCTCCCTTCCTCTCCCCTCTTTTTTCTGCCTTTCTCCTCCTCTTGCTCTCTCTCTCTCTCTCTCTCTCTCTCTCTCTCTCTCTCTCTCTCTCTCTCTCTCTCTCTCTCTCTCTCTCTCTCTCTCTCTCTCTCTCTCCAAACTTCTCCTTTTCCATCTTTCTGCCTTCCCTGCCCCGCTCCCTGTCCCTCTCTTTCTCCCTCCTTTCTCTCTTTTTTCGTCCATCTGTCTCCCTCTCTATTTCCTTCTCTCGATTTCTCTTCATCTACCTCTCTCCTTCTTTCTTTTTTTCTCTCTACAAACACTCCCCGTCTCCCCTATCTCGCCCCCCTTTTTTCCCTCTCGCTCTGTCTCTTACTTTCCCCTCTCCTCCTCTTACTCCCCTCCTGATCCATCCCCCTTCTCCTCCTCCCGTCCTCTTCCTCCTCCTCTCTGTCGTAGTCCTTTCCATAGCACTTCTCTCCTCCTGCTTTCTTTAAAAAAGTATCCATCATACCCACCCTCGGAACTCCCCACGCTCTGGCTCTCTACCTCTAGCTGCTTCACTCATAATATATGTGCAACTTCAACCCCTGGCAAACCAGGGAATGAACAGAAAATGTCAATTGTAAGGAGTTATAATCTCACAGTGGCGGTTAGCATCGACAATTTAAGGGACCCAAGGACTAGAAATCCCACCCTAGATGGTCTGCAATACATGCTTCGTTTGCGCGTCTGCTCATCAAAATTGCAGATAATCCACATGCGTCAAAAGTGGCAAAAGGTACACGAGCTGCAGAAGAGGAGGGAAATACAAAAATCGGAGGGAGCAACAAGTTCCGGAGGCGAGGAGCGGTCAACTGGGAGAAGATGTGGAGACTGTGGAGGAAGGGAGTGATGTGATGTAGATGAATGTGGGTGGTGGTCTAATGAGTAAGGGAGACTCAGAAGAGGAAAGCGATCCCACGATATCGAGGCCGGAGGACGAAAACCCACGTCATCAAGAATAGCAGGGCTAGAGGGGGGAGGGCAGGCTCTGGCAAATATGGCAACAGCCTATGGTTGAGGAGTGGGTGGACGACGCCTACAGCAGAAGACTTGCCTTCTACCTAGAAAACCTCGTCACCCCGCCTAAATACAATGCAACCAAAGACCTCATAGAGGAGATGACCTGTCTCATAAGAGTATCCGTATATAAACTCATCTCCCTATGCTCCGCGAGTATTCAAAACGCAGCTGTCCTTCCAAACCTTACATGTCAGAGGACTAACAGAAAAACAAAGCACTCGAAGAATGTCTAGGCATTGTAACGGAGGATGGAGCAGTGAAAGAAAGGAGAAGTGGAGCAACTAATGATGGAAGCAGAGGCCATTTAAGATAGACTCCACAATGGCATCTACAGAAAGAAGCGACCAGAAGACAGAGCCAGAAATTTGGCAAACAAGATGAGGCAGGGGAAGATTAAGACTGCTATAAGGTCGCTCACAGGGGAGGATGAAGACCCAGGAGTTATACCCTTAAACGAGGAAATGCTGAAGATCCTGAAAGAAAAACATCTAAAGACAAGACCAGCAAATTTGGACACTTAATTCAATGGTAACTCTCTCCCACCCCACGAAGTGATCTTTGAGCGCATCACAAGAGAAAGTATCTGGAGCCATGCTCTACACACCCAGGGAGCGGCAGGACCATCGGGCTTAGATTCGTCTGGATGGAAATGTATCCTCAACACCAGCCTATTTGGGACAACAGCAGGGGGACTGCGGGATGCCATCGCTGGTTTTGCGAGGAAAATGGCTACTGATAACTGTCAGTATCTTGAGGCATACACAATGTACAGAGTTATCCCACTAGACAAGAAGTCTGTTGTCCAATTGGTATAGGTGAGGTGCTGAGAAGAATAATAGGGAAATTTATGAAGGAGGTCGTGAAGGACGAGGTGCGAGAAGCGGCAGGCAACTTTCAAGTGTGAGCGGGGCAACAGGCAGGATGCGAGGCGGCAATTCAGGCCATGAGGATATTTGAGGAACCAGACTGCAAAGCAGTCTTATCAGTTGATGTATCCAACGCTTTCAACAGCATAGAGAGGCTAGTATACACATCAAAATCAAATGCCTAGTTTTGGCCAAATATGTGGAAAACACATACAGAGAGCCAGCAAAGCTATTCGTCACCAACAGAGTTGAGGAGAAAGGGACAAAAGTGGAGATTATCCAATCATCGGAAAGTGCCACTCAGGGAGACCTGGTGGCCATGGCTATGTACGCTCTTGGTCTTGTGCACCTGTAGTAGAGGATACAACACAAAGACACCAGAGTTAAACATGTAGCATATCCAGATGATCTCACGGGGGTAGGTAAAGTAGCGGATGTAAGAAAGTGGTGAGATCTGGTGCAGACACACGGTCCAGACTTGGGTTATACCCCGAATGCAAAGAAATCTGTCCTCATAGCTAAGCCAGATTACTTTGACGAAGTCAAAAATCTCTTTAAAGATAGTGAAGTGTAGGTTACTAAAGAGTAGAAAAGACATCTCGGTGCAGTGATCGGTTCTGAATCCTTTAAAAAACAATATATCAAATAAAGATTTAACGAGTGGGTGGCGGAAGTTAGGCTACTAGCCAACTTTGCAAAGAATGAGCCGCAGGCGGCATATGCCAGATTCATATTTGGGGTTAAACACAAGTGGAATTACATCTTAAGGACGGTACCGAACATCACCGAATTATTAAGTCCTCTTTAAGAAACTATCAGAAGTGAGCTAATTCCGGCCATCACCAACGGACGGATATCAAACAAACAGAAAAGAAAACTAATTGAACTTCCACCAAGGACGGGAGGGTGTAGTGGGAGCATGCCAATTGTATTATATTTGTAATACATTTGATACGCATCTCAAACCCGCTAAACCTTGCCAACATAAAACACCAAAACTCTCAGAAATTTGCGTCCTCCTTGACAAATAACATCGTGTCACAAAATTAACAGAAGGAGACTAACGTTGAGGAAATGAAATATATTAGAAGAAACATATCAAGGGGCAGAGAAGTTAGGCAGAAGGAGGTTCGCATCCTATCACATCAGCTATCGAATCATATAAAAAGAAAGATAGCAGTTGCACAGGAAGATGGGGCGTCCAATTGGCTGACAGCACTATCAATCAGGGCAAAGGGGTTCAACCTAAACAAAAGAGAATTCACGGATTCCATTGCCTTGAGGTATGGATGATAATTGGAGAGGCTGCCTAATAGATGTTCCTGTGGTACACAACTTGATCAAAAAAATGCGATGATATGCAAGCAGGGTGGATTCATCTAAATGAGACGTGACGAGATAAGGCATCTCACTGTCCAAATACCTCGGGAGGTGTGCAAGGATGTGAACATCGAACCAACATGACTCCCGCTAGGAAAGGAGAACTTCAGGCACCACACGTCCAACACATTAAATGAAGCACGAGTAGATGTCAGTGCTAGAGGCTTCTGGACACAGAGACAGCTGGCTTTCTTTGACATGCAAATATTTGATCCAATGGCCCCTGTTACAATAATCTAACCACTGAGGCGTCCCACTCCCGCAACGAATATGAGAAAATCAGGATGTACGAGTAGCGTATACAGAATGTGGACCTGGGCTTACTCACTCCGATAACCTTTACGACTTCAGGCGGGATGGGTCCAAGGGCAAAGGCATTCTACGCTCGCCTGGCAGAAGAATGACAGAAAAGAAACAACAACCAAAGAGCAGCATTGTATCGTGGATGAGATGCAGACTGTCTTCTCACTCTTAAGATCAGCCCTCGTATGCCTGAGAGGTACCAGGTTCCCACTCTTTAAATCAATACATATACAAAACCTCGATTTTGAGCAGACTGTAATAGAAAGTAGGATAAATGAGCTTCTGTATTAGGCTTCCTAAAAGTAAAATAATACAAAATATATAAGTGTAGTCGACCACAGTCCCTGACGAGAGGGGCCAATGAACTGTGTGTTTGAGAGACAGATCCTGACTGCTTTCATCACTGAGTTCCGCGAGGATGGAGGTCGTTTAAAAATAGTAGTAATAGTGATAGCAGTAGTAGTAATAGAAATAATAGTAGTAGATAACCTACACGATTTCAGGCGGGATGGGACCAAGAGCAAAGGCATTCTGTGATTGTCTGGCAGAGGTGATGGCAGAAAAGAAACAACAACATAAGAAGTACCAGGTCCCTACCCCTTAAATCAGCGCACACAACAAATCCTAGATTTTGAACAAATTCTATCAGAAAGTAGGAGAAACGAACTTTTGTATTAGGTTTCATTAAAATTGAGTAATATGAAATAGAAAAAAATAGTCGACCACAGTCATTGACGAGAACTGGGCCAATGAACTGTGTTTGTGGCAGACAAATCTTGACTACTTTCACTAAACAGTTCCACGAAGATGGAGGTCGATTAAAAAAGTAGTTGTAGTAGTAGTAGTAGTAGTAGTAGTAGTAGTAGTAGTAGTAGTAGTAGTAGTAGTAGTAGTAGTAGTAGTAGTAGTAGTAGTAGTAGTAGTAGTAGCAACAGTAGCACTTTCAGCCGCATCTCGAATTAAAGTGTTCCCGAGCCGTCACCCCAAGATTTAGAATACTGTAGCCGTGGTTGGCTGGAAATTGAGGGGATGCGGTTGGAAAACAGTGCACTCGGGTGGCACTCCTGACATAGGATCATTAAGTGCCTCGCATCAGTTACCTGCGTAGTCTACATCTGTATCAGAAAAAATTATCAACTAAGACGAGTTCAAAATAAGAGTATTTAGCATAGTTTGGAATGTTTATGATATATTACAAAATAACACTGCTTTTGCAGATACTTGGTGGCTACAAGGACGATCTCTGCAGGACAACTATTACTTCAGGAGAGCCCCCTTGTCGTAGGGCCCCCTGCCACTTCTCACCTTGTCTGTCTCGGCTGCCACGACCTTCTAGATGGAAAATGGCAGGAGCCACCCTTCCGATGTGTTGGTTGCTCGTGGCCTTTGTGCTCTATCTGCTCCAAGGGCGTAGCCAGCAATTTGCACAGCGCAGTCGAATGCCAGGTACTGTCGCAAGATACCAAGCGAATAGGAGTGCCGTTGAGGAAAGGCGAAACCCCGCGGTATGACACTGTCCTTGTCCTACGTTGTCTTCTTTTCAATCTCTCCAATCCCGATGCCTGGAGGTGCATCCTGGACTTAGAGAGTCACACGCAGAAGCGGATTGAAGAGCAGGAACCTCACCAGGTGGCCGTAGTCCGATATCTAACTGAGGTGTGTAAAGTAAAGGAGGGGGAAGCGGACGGACAGGAGGTGGGGGTAGAGATGGTCCATCGCGTGCGTGGCGCGATACTGGCTAATGCCATCAAGACGCGCGGGCCTGAAGGCACGACCCTTCGTGGCCTATATCCGACCATCAGTAGGCTCAACCACTCCTGCGTCGGCAATGTCACTCTCCGCTCGGACAAGAACGGAACGATCTTTGTGCACGCCGCAGTCCCTATCGACAAGGACGAACCACTCCTGTTCAGCTACGAGCCCAGTATGGCACCACTATGGGAGAGGCAGGCAAACCTCAAGGATGTGTACTGTTTCAGCTGCTCTTGCAGACGATGTTCCGATGTCACAGAGTTGGGCACCCACTTTTCTTCACTGCGGTGTCCTGATTGTCGCCAGTCTTTCCTCGAGGCTCAAGGTCCTTTGTCAATCGAACATTCTTGGATTTGCCCAACCTGTAATACCAGCAGAAGTACAGCCGACCTTAAAGAATTCTCCGAAGAATGGCTCGCAAAGTATTCAAGTATACAAGGAAGTTTAAAGCAAATTTCCTTCGTTGTAGAGAAAACCAGGGAGGTTTTCCACCCTGAGAGCCACGTATACCTTCACGTGGTTCAAAATGCCCTACGGTCATTGGCCTCGAATCGCAAATCGGACGCACTTCAGATGAAAAAGAAATTGTGGACAGTTGTGTTGGACCTGATTAACGTCTTAGAGCCTGGATGTACCAGAAGAAGAGGTAAGGAAGTTATGTGGTAGCCTAAGGCACTTACTATTTAGCATTATAGAGACTTTTGGTATCCTTGGTAATGCACTTGTATATTTTATAATGAACTAGAAATATTTACGATTACATATCTAGTCTATTAATCATTCCCGACAGGCATCATTCTGTACGAGGTTGGCAGCATAACGGTAGCTGCAGCTTTGGCGGAGAAAAAGGCAGGAGGAACATTAGATCATCTCCAATTTCGAAACCATCTTCTGCAGGCACTTGATCTTCAGAGGGAAGCTGTGCAGATACTTACTCTTGAGCCTCCTGAGTCTCTAGAGGCCCACTGGCAATTACGCGCGCTGGATGAAGTAAAGAAAATTGATAAATATCTAGAAAAACTCAAAGATTAAGATCGTGATGTTGTCTGTAAAATAAAAATAATAAGTGAATATATAAATAAAATTATAAATATTCAGCCGACACAGTTTCATTGAAATAATCAGTGCTCCTACGCTTTATTTATCATATGAATATATATATATATATATATATATATATATATATATACATACAGTATATATATACATATATATATATATATTTATGTATGCATGTATGTATATATTTTATGTATACATATATATATGTATATGTATATGTATGTATATATATGTATGTATGTATATATATATATATATATATATATATATATACATTTGTGCAAAAAGATCACAAAACCAAAAAATTGCGGAAAACATGGAATACATGGAATACTAAAGTTGTAGTTAATAGTCCATATACTTTTAGGAAGTTGATTATTAAAAATTCACCTAGTGTCTCAAGTGGCTCCATATAGGGATCCGTTGCAGAGATTGTAAAAAGTATTACCTTGGGAAAAACAGGCAAGGAACTCTCAACGAGGATTAAACAACAAAAATACAGTGTAGAAAAGCACAAGAATCTAGTGCGCTCTTTGTTCACAGGATTCTGTATATACAGCCACTTGAGACACTAGGTGAATTTTTGATAATCAACTTCTTAAAAGTATATGGATCAACTACAACTTTGATATTCCACGTTTTCAGCAATTTTTTGGATCACGTAGTTTTGTAATTTTTTGCACACACACACACACACACACACACACACACACACACACACACACACACACACACACACACACACACACACACACACACACACACACACGACTCGGTGGCGCAGTTGATAGAGCGATGAACTACTAACATGGTGGTGCATGGTGGTGCGCGTAGTGCTTGGTTCGAATCCTGCCCAGGGCCGAAATTATTTCGGTACAGCTGCGCTTCGGGTCGTTACTCTGACTCTCGTGTGCGGGGAATTGTGTGTGTGTGTGTGTGTGTGTGTGTGTGTGTGTAAGGTCATAGCATTACCCATAGATCGGACCTACGAGCTCTGAGCTCTCTTCCAGGTGGGAAATAGCTGTCGATCACGAGTCCAACACGTGATCCAAAGACCAAGTGAATACACACACACACACACACACACACACACGCACGCACGCACACACTCACACACACACACACACACACACACACACACACACACACACACACACACACACACACACACACACACACACACACACGTCGGTCGAAGTGACAGCGAAGTTTGGAACTCCAGGAAAAATTCAAGTTTCATCGATCTCAACAACGAGGGAGTACCCTTGTTGTATTGGTAGGGAAGGGGAAAGCTCGTAGTGTAGTGGGAAGGTGAAGAAAAAGGAGAGAGGTATTACTGAAGAAAATGGAAGGAAAATGAGGAAGGGGACGAACGGGCCCCGGACGTTAAAAGGGGTGTAAATAAAAGGAGTGCAGAACACACAGACGAGGTAGAACAGGGGAGCAGAGCTGTCAAAAGCAGAAATATAGATAATAGCAGCTCAACAGAAAGAGAAGATAACTGCTTTTATGGATTTAATGAGGGAGGAGGTGACATCACCCGACTAGTAAATCTAGAGGAGAAACTAAAAAAAATTAACGAAGCATGACAGGTTAGGTTTAACCAATTAACACTAGTTACAGAAAGAGTTGATAAACTGGAAGAACTAAAAAAGGAGAATCAAAACCTAACTAAAGAAATAGAAGAATAAAAAGACAGTTAAACGAAGTAAAAGATGAGAATGAGGAATTAGAAAATGATAATAAAGAGAATAAAGAGCCCATAGCAAAAGAGGCAAAAGAGGCACAGGGTTGGAGAAAAATCCAAGAGAACAACAAAATTGTATTTAGATATATAGTGACACAACAGATGCAAGAACAAACTAAGGGCATAATCCAAATAGGACTACACGAGTAAAAGAGAAGTAAAAGGTAAACAAGATATTAGAAGTAGTTCAAGAGGATGAACAAGAACCAGGGAAAGAAATTGAAGAAATGTATAGAACAGGGAAATACAATACAGATAACACCAGACCAATTAAGGTTAAATCCAGGTCACAAACGACAGCAGAGAATATCTTAGCAAAAACATGGAAACTAGCAAACAGTGATTAATATAAACAGGTATGGATAAAAAGAGAAGTGAATAAAGAGGGAAGAGAGGATGAGAAAACAAAAAGAATAGAATCTAAGGAAAAAAACGAGAAAAGAACAGAGTCAGACAAAGAGAAATTCTATTGGAGAGTAGTGGATATGAAAGTGAGGAAATGGTTCATAGCAGAGAAAAAAAGGAAGGGAAACAGAAAACACGATGGAAGTAGCAGAAAATTAAAAGTGTTTTACACATATAAAGATGGCTTAATAACAGGCTTGAACGAAATGAATGATTACCTGAAGGAAAAAGAACCGGGCATAATGGGAATTGTAGAGACAAAATTGAAAAGTCCACTGCCACCCAATAGTGTAGGACATATTTCATATAATTATTGGATGAGAAACAGAGAAGTAAAACAAGGGGGTGGAGTTATGTTCCTGACTAAGAAGGATATAAATGTGAGGAATGTCAAATATGGAAAGAATGGAGTAGAGAGGATTATGATGGAAGTGGAGGACAGGGATGGGAAGAGCAGGAAGTTTGTAGTAAATTATGTGCCTCCTAAAACGGCTTCGTGGGAAGAGAGAGAGCACAAAAATATGTTAGAAGACACAAGGATAACACGAAATAAGATAATGGAAGATAGAGGAAGGATAGTTATAATGAGTGACTTTAATTGTAAAGAAATCTGCCGGGAAGAGATGACAGTGAATGTTGGAGACGGCCTAAGGGGAAATGTACTACTTGATATGATTATAGAACATACAATGACACAATGGATACAAGAGAATACTAGATATAGAAATGAGGAAGAACCATCGAGACTGGACCTAATAATCACATACGAACCTGAAATAGTGGAAAAGATTGAATATAAGACACCAATAAGTAAAAGTGACCACATATTGGTTGAACTGGAACTAATTGAGGAAAAATACATGGAAAAAACGATCAATATAGAAAGGGAAGATTAATGTATGGATTTTTTTTTTCTTTTTTTTTTTTTTTTTGACTTCTCTTAAATGTCTTTTAGGGGCTCCTGATGTCAAGTGGTATGAAAGGCGACGTCATGCCAATATTGGTTGAGGGGAGGGCTTTACAGTTCCCTCGTGCACAAGTCCACCTATAGATGACATGTGATTTCTGAAGTTCCTTTCTCTATTGGTGGGGGCTGTTGTTAAGGAGGTACTTGGTCATCTCTGTCTTATAATAGATCACAAAGTTAATTATTTTCTCTGGGTTGATTGGTTTAATGTTCCTCTCTACAATCTGTTTCATTATACGTTCATCTTCTTTACAGGATGATGAGAATGTAGATTTATAATATATATTATTCATGTTTTCTATATTTTGATTATTTTCATTATCTTTGTACCAGCCGCTCATTATTTTCTTGATCTGGAGGTTAATATATTTCTCATTGAAACCATTAAAGATTAGTAATTGGTTGGAGCGCTCGATTTTATTATGTACTTGTTTCCATGCGCTACTGTGTGTATTTACCTAGTTATATTATACGGACAGGGGAGTTATGCTCGTGGTGACCCTTTTTTTTTTTGTTTTTTTTTTTTTATTTTTTTTTTTTTTTTTTTTTTTTTTTTTTTTTTTTTTTTTTTTTTATCATGCAGGATCAAGTTTGTTCCTAAATTCTTGTATTGTGTTTGCACACACTATCTTCATCCAATTTGTTCCATATATCTATCACTCTGTGTGGGAAGCTGTTCTTTTTCAGGTCTCATCTGTAGTTATCCTTTTTGAGTTTTATTGCATGTCCTCTTGTTTTCCTCTGTCCCGCTTTAATAAGTCCTCTCTATCAAGGTATTCTTTTCCTTTCATAATTCTGTAGATGGTTAGTAAGTCCCCTCGTTCTCCTCTTTGCTCTAGGGTTGGCAATTCCAGTTCGACCAGTCTTTGTTCATATGTCAGGTTTGCAAGTGCTCGGACCAACTTTATCGTTACTCTCTGAATTCTTTCTAATTTTCTTATATTCTTTTTTTGTACTTGGTGACCATATCAGCGCTGTATATTCCAGTTTTGGCCTTATTAGTGTTTGTAATATTTTCTTGATAATTTCCTTATCCAGGTATTTGAAGACCACTTTTATTGATCTCAACAAATTGTACACTTCTCCGACTATTTTATTTATATGTTTATCTGGCGACATGTTTTTGGTGATGATTACTCCTATGTCTCTTTCAGAATTCATTTTCTTTACTTCTTTTCCATCAATTTTATACTGTCCTGTTATTCTCTTCTTGCTTTTTTTTCAAGTTCAATCGCACTGCACTTCTTGATATTGAGTTCTACCTCCCATCTTTTGCTTCACTCTGAGACTTTGTTCAGATCCCTCTGCAATGAGTCACAGTCTATTTCGGAGTTTATTCTCTTTAATAATTTTGCGTCATTCGCAAAGCAGTTCATGTAACTTTCAATGCCTTCGTCCGTGTCATTTACATATATAGCAAACATTATCGGAGCCACTAGTCATTTCTTCCCACTTTGAATATTTGTCTCTGAGCACCACTCTCATTTTTCTTCCATGTAGGAAATCCTCCATCCAATTCAATAGTTTTCCATATATACCTCCTATTGTTTCCAGTTTATATAGTAATTTTCTGTGTGGTACTTTATCAAATGCCTTTTGCAGGCCCAGGAATGCACAGTCTGTCCAGCCATCCCTTTCTTGCAATATATCTATCAATCTTGAATAGAAGCAAATTAAAGTATTGGTACATGATCTTCCTTGTCTGAATCCAAATTGCCTCGGGTTCAGTATATTATTCTCCTCCAGATATTTTGTCCATCTATCTTTGATGATTTTCTCCCAAATTTTAACTATTGTACTCGTTAGGGACACCGGTTTATAATTTGTTAGGTCTTCCTTGTTTCCCCTTTTATATATATCGGCACTATATTGGTATTTTCCAGTCTCCTGGTAGTTTTCCTTCTTTGAGTGAGCATTCAATTATTTTCTATATTTTTTTCTGTTAGTTCGTATATACATTCCTTCAGTATCCAGTTTGCAACTCCGTCTGGGCCATGTGATTTGTTAACGTGAAACTTTAGTATTTGATTCCTTATTTCATTCTGAGTAATGTTTAATTCCTTCAATGGAGGAAATCTTACTCTAATTCTTTGATCACAGATTTGTAGATTTTTTCCTCTTTGTGAGTACAGATTTGAAATGCTTGTTCATAACATCTGCCATTTTTATATCCTCTGTGTATTCTCTATTACCTTGGCGTAATTTGTGTATTTCCTTTTTATTTTTTAGCTTGCCGTTCATAATTTCTCTTTTCTTCTCTATGCAATTTTACATATTAAT
>NC_134802.1:2898608-2903608 GCF_046742065.1 Oratosquilla oratoria | reverse complement strand
CTTGTTCCTAACCTATACATGTTTGAATAAAATGTGATAAGATTTGAATTGTATTTTAAAAAATGAGCAATACATGAAACAATTTACAAAATTTCTTTATATACAATATTTCTTGTGAAGGTAGTTCCTCTTCTCTGGCCATGAGTAGAATCATTCTGAGGACAAATTTTCACTCTTACACTGTTCATAGACCTTGCTCTTGAGAAGGCTACATAAAGTTGTCCATGAGTAAAGCAAGGTTGTGGTAGGTAGATCCCAACCTTATCGAAAGTCTGTCCTTGAGCTTTATTAATGGTAATTGAATATGATAGGTGGACGGGAAATTGAGTCCTGTGGAGAACAAATGGAATATTTACGTCACTGGGATTAAGTTTAATTCTTGGAATTAAAACTCGCTCCTGAGCATGAGATCCACTCATGATTGAAGCTAGAATACTATGGTTATGAAGCTCCAATACTTCTAAACGCGTTCCATTACATAGTCCTTGCGTTATTGACAGGTTTCGAAGCAGCATAATAATAGATCCAACTTTAAGATTGAGACGATGAGGAGGCATTCCCGAAGGCGTAAGTGAATTTATGAATTCGATTGGATAATTATTGGCTTCCATTTCATTGTCTGATGATACTGAATCTATACTTAGATATGTTTTGCTCTCAGTTGGTAGTCTTTGTAGAATATCTTCATTAACTTTCAAGCAATCTACAGTTTTTGGTGACAAAATAACTCTACTTTTCATTTCGTCTTGGGGGCAATTATCAAATATGTCTGATACTAAAGAGTCAATGCATACACATTGTTCTGGGATATCGATCGTATCATCAGAAACGTTATCAAGTGAACTCTGCACTCGACCATTTCCAATTTGTAAGAGCCATTGTGAGAAAACTTGTTCGTTTTCATTAGTCCTCATATTCTGAGAGAGTTTAAGTTGATGAAAATTGTGCCACATTGGAGACTTCTTTAGGCATACATCCAATACTGCAGCAGGTGGAGCTCTAGGAACCACAGGCAGAACTTGCCTGAAGTCTCCTCCTAATATGATGACTTTACCACCAAATATGTTATTATTATTCATAATATCTTGTAAACAATTATCAATAGCACTCAATGCATATCGAGGGATCATCGACGCCTCATCAATAATGAAGACTTTCACCTGCCTGAGAATATTGGCTTGGTCAGAATTAGGCGGAATATTGCAGGTAATTGTCTCAGTCAAAGGAACAGGAAGTTTGAAGATACTGTAAAGAGTTTTTCCATTTTTCAATAGTGTTGCTGCAATACCTGTCCAAGCAGAAGTACTAACAGCCACATTTTGAGCCACCAGGTAATCATGAATCATATTGAATAGAAAAGTTTGCCAGAGCCGCCAGGTGCATCCAAGTAAAACAGTCGGTGGTTGGTTTCTAATCCTCTATCTATTTCACTTACAGCGTTAATGACACTATTAAATACATATCTTTGCTCAATATTTAGTACTTTAGGATTGACTTCTTGAATTTCTTCCATATGTTGAATGGCAGGAGGCTCACTGATTGGTTCTGGCAGACCAAGCATTGCACAATTCATGCCGTTTTCATTCAAAATCATGTTTATGTGATGCAGAGCGATATTTTCTGCAACATTATTATCATATTGGCATAAAAGGTCCTCTATCATAAGGTGTTTGTTATCATTCCATAATTGTAAGGCATTTTGTGGTGTATTGAATAAACAAGTCATTGCAAACATGTTAAGAAGCTGTCGTGGCATTTGATATATAGCTGCCTCACTCAAAGCCATTTCTAGTTCGTTGTCATCTTCAAGCAGTTGCAATCGAATACAGGTATCCTTAAAGGTCGGCAACTGTTCACCTCCTACAGTTTTCAAGTCATCAAAAGAAGTTGCACCTGGTACATGAAGATTAAGCATCCTTAAATGGAATTTCTCAGCATTTCTAGGACTGGCAGAGTACATTCTCGTTACAATCTGGCGGTGACGTTGTCTTCTGGTCCAAGTGTTGCTTTGGTTATTAAATACATAATATTCAGGGATATCAGTATAAAGGTGGGCTCTTGCATCCACGTCACTTTGGTTAAGTTTGAACCATGCAGTTAATTGGGTGTCTTGTCCTTCTGCACGGGCAGCAGACTGTCTTTGTTCGCCCGGCTTATAATAAACTTGTTGCTGGTCAGGCAAATGGAGTGCCAGTCGGTAAACTGTGTGCGACTGTCCATACATTTTATATTCTGACAAACGCCAAAATGCTTCAGGCGGAGATACGTATCTACACGAAATATATTGTTTAATTTCATTATATTCATTTTCATTAGTTTGATTGTTGTTCATATTCATTTCCATCATTGCGCAATCATGTCCTTTATAGACATATTTGAAAAGATATTTCACACTTTTTACCGATATACACACTTCTACATTAATGTGAGCACCATATTTTCTGAGTAAATATTTATTATATGGTACTACAAACCTGCAGTCAACCTCATGGACGCCCACTCTAACAGAATCTCCATTATATCTGCGTCTGTAAAGAGGATATCCAGAAACATTTGTTATAGTCTCCTCCTGATACGGCATAGGAAATTTCTTTTGACACTCTCCCTCTACCATACAGATTGAATTGGGATTAAATGTACCGCAGGGTCCATGAATCGTGAGTTTTTTCACTAATTCTCTCAATTCTGGATCATGTTCTGACGGTAATTCAGCTGAAACAATATTATAAACTTGTTCTTTAGTTCTAATTTTATCTTCTTCACGCAGCATGATTAGCATGTGACTAAGATGATTCAAACTTACATTCCTTTTAAGGACAGACGTCCACCAAATCAGGCTCGCCCAAAGTGGCTCGACAAAGAAACTGAAAAAAGTATTGCTAAAAAGAGACAGGCTTATAAGAAATATAAGTGCTCGGGTGCATCTAATGACTATGAAAGTTATGTATCAATACAGAGAGATTTAAAAAAGACAATAAGAAAAAGAAAACGACAATACGAAATGAACATCGCTGATAAATCCAAAGAGAATCCCAAAGAATTCTATAGTTACATTAGAGATAAAAAGGTTGTTAGGAATCACATTGGTCCACTATTATCTGCTGACGGTCAACTTGAATATTCAAATGAAGGAATGTGTAATATCTTAAACAATTATTTTAGCTCGGTATTCGTAAACGAAACACCTCAAAGTGAATTCCAAACTGAAACCTGTGAAAAGTCTGGGGTAAACTTACTACGGTAAATATAACAAAAGAAAAAATTAAAAGGTGTATAGACAAACTCAAAGTTAATAAAACACCAGGGCCTGACGGTTGGCATCCAAGAATCTTAAAGGAAATGAAAAATGAGATTGTTCTTCCATTAGAAATTATTTTCAAGAAATCCATCATATCCGGAGATGTCCCAAGAGAATGGAAGCTAGTTAACGTTACTCCCATATTCAAAAAAGGTGACAAAAAGAAACCAAATAACTATAGGCCTATAAGTTTGACTTCGATCGTAGGAAAAATAATGGAAACTATCATCAGAGATGCTATCGAATATCATTTAGAAAGTAACCGTTTGATAAATGATAGCCAGCATGGTTTCAGACGGAAACGTTCTTGCGTGACTAACTTACTCGAATTCTACAACACAGTTATCTCGAATTATGACAAAAGAAACAATATAGATTTAATATATCTAGACTTTGCAAAAGCTTTTGATACCGTCTCACACGAAAGACTACTTACTAAATTAGCTTTGCATGGAATAAGTGGTAGCCTATTAGGTTGGACTAGTAATTGGTTGAAAGGTCGAAAACAGAGAGTTGTTTTAAATGGAAAAACTTCTGGATGGAAAAGTGTTGCAAGTGGAGTTCCTCAGGGTTCCGTTCTTGGGCCACTTCTATTCATAGTATATATAAATGATATAGACCATGGACTAAAATCTACTGTTTCCAAATTTGCGGATGATACAAAACTGTGCGGAGTGGCAAATGATCACTCAAACCAATTAGATATTCAAGAAGATTTAGATAAATTACAGCAATGGTCTGAAAAGTGGCTAATGAAATTTAACACAAGTAAATGCAAGGTAATGCATATAGGTAAAAATAACAGTAAGTACGATTACAAATTATTTGGAAATTCGTTAACAAAAGTGGATAGTGAAAAAGATCTCGGCGTAATTATCAGTAACGACCTCAAATCATCCAAGCAGTGTATTTCAGCCTCTGAGAAAGCAAATAAGATTCTGCGATTGATTGATTTCAAAAGTCCATCACTCATTAACAAGCTATATAAATCGTTAGTTCGTCCACATTTGGAATATGCTGTTTCCGTATGGTCACCGAATCTCATTAAAGACATTGACAGACTGGAAGAAGTACAACGGCGAGCCACAAAACTGATTCCAAATATCAAAAATAAATCATACGAAAATCGACTTAAGCACATGAATCTGTTTTCCCTAAAAAAGCGTAGACTCAGAGGTGACTTGATACAGGTCTTTAAGATTTTAAAGGGAATTGACAACATCAAAAGTGACCAAATTTTCACATTGAATGAGAATTAGACAAGAAACAATGGTCTCAAACTGTCCGGAAATAGATTCAATTTGGAAGTAGGTAGAAACAACTTTGCCAACCGTGTAGTTAATGAATGGAATAAACTTCCTGCACAGGTAGTGCAATGTAGTTCAGTTCAAAGCTTTAAGAATCATTTAGATAAATACCTAAGTAAGATGCTGTAATGATTATAATTTATGTTATATTATTTGTTTTTTGTTTTGTTATAATTTGTCTGTCTGATTTTTATTTATTATTAGTTATATGTCAATTTATAATCATTTACTATTTACCTGTTTATTTGTTATTCAACTATACCTATGCCTTTATTTATGTATTTTATTTGTTATTTTTACATTATTATAGTTTTAATTTGTTATTAATATGATATATATATATGTGTATATATATGTATATAATATATATATATATATATATATTTTTTGCATCC
>NC_134802.1:2886108-2888608 GCF_046742065.1 Oratosquilla oratoria | reverse complement strand
CTCCGGATATGATGGATTTCTTGAAAATAATTTCTAATGGAAGAACAATCTCATTTTTCATTTCCTTTAAGATTCTTGGATGCCAACCGTCAGGCCCTGGTGTTTTATTAACTTTGAGTTTCTCTATACACCTTTTATTTTTTTCTTTTGTTATATTTACCGTAGTGAGTAAGTTTACCCTAGACTTTTCACAGGTTTCAGTTTGGAGTTCACTTTGAGGTGTTTCGTTTACGAATACCGAGCTAAAATAATTGTTTAAGATATTACACATTCCTTCATTTGAATATTCAAGTTGACCGTCAGCAGATAATAGTGGACCAATGTGATTCCTGACAACCTTTTTATCTCTAATGTAACTATAGAATTCTTTGGGATTCTCTTTGGATTTATCAGCGATGTTAATTTCGTATTGTCGTTTTCTTTTTCTTATTGTCTTTTTTAAATCTCTCTGTATTGATACATAACTTTCATAGTCATTAGATGCACCCGAGCACATATATTTCTTATAAGCCTGTCTCTTTTTAGCAATACTTTTTTCAGTTTCTTTGTCGAGCCACTTTGGGCGAGCCTGATTTGGGGGACGTCTGTCCTTAAAAGGAATGTAAGTTTGAATCATCTTAGTGAGCGTATTTTGAAATATTTCCCACATCTGATCTACAGGTCTTTCGTTTAATTTTGTCTCCCAATCTGTAAGCTGAAGCTCCTGACGTAGTCCTATGAACTGAGTTTTACTGAAATCGTGTATTTTAGAAACACAAGTATCTATTCTAAAATTGTTTAGGGGTTTGAATCTAACTAAGTTGTGATCGCTATTTGCAACAGATTCACCGACTTCTACATCACTTACCATGCTTTCGCGGCTAGTGATCAATAGATCGAGTAAGTTTCCATATCTTGTGGGCTCTTTTACATGTTGAATTAAGTAATTGTCACCAAGAAAATCAATCAAGCGACTACCTATATGGCCATGTTCAAGGGTCATCCAATCAATGTCAGTTAAATTGAAATCACCCATTATTAATAAATCCCGGTTGCAGAAACTAGACAGTTCTTGAAATAATAGTTTGTCGTCTGCTAATGATAATGTCTTTGGCCTATATATTACACCTATATTCATTTTTTGTCCATTTGTTTGGGTTAACTCAACCCACAAACTATCATATGCATCCTGCTTCACTTTCTCTAAAACACAAGCATGAACATTGTTTTTAACGCACAACAGAACACCCCCACCTTTCTTGTGGTTTCTATCCTGATGAAAGTGTTTAAATCCCGCAATATTAAATTCAGTTTCGAACTCTGTACCATTTAACCATGTCTCAGTTATTCCTATCATATCGAGATTTTCGTTTTTGACATACGCCTGTATTTCTTGAAATTTGTTCCTAATACTACGAGCATTAAAGTACATGGTTTTAAAAAACTCGTGATTATTTCTTTTTGACACATTTTGAGTTTCAATATCATGTCTTACATTATCATTTTGTTTTTTATTTATACCTTGCTCTATATTGTTATTTGGTCCTTCATTGACATTCAATGCCTCATTAACATTTCTCCCATCAAAATAAACATTTCCCCCATCACGGACATCTGGTCGATCACGGTCATCCGATCTCTTTTGTACATTTTGGCCCCCTACGTCACCGTGATTCACGCCGGCCTCCCGTCGTTCATTGACATTATGTCCGGCATCCCTTCCTAAAATTATATTTTGTCCTCCAGTGACATTATATCCTACCGTGATATTTTTTCCTCCACTATAATTACATCCCATCGTGATCTTTTGTCTTCCACTGTCATTACATCCTATCATGATATTTTGGCCTTCATTGACATTCTGTCCGGTATCCCTCCCTAAAATTATATTTTGTCCTCCACTGACATTACATCCTATCGTGATATTTTGTCCTCCACTATCATTACTTCCCCTCGTGATCTTTTGTCCTCCACTGTCATTACATCCCATTGCGACATTTTGTCCTATGACATTACATCCTAATGTAACATTTCGTCCTCTAGCGACATTATATCCTAAAATTATATTTTGTCCTATACTGGCACATTGTTCTACATTAATGCTATACTCTACACTGTTTTCCCAAGTACATTCTATTTCCCCTTCCCTTTGCACACACACGCACACACATGCACATACGCACAGGCGCACACGGGCACACACGCACACGCACACAGACACAAACACACGCAAAAACACACACACACACACGCACGCACACACACGCGCACATAAGCACACACACACACACACACACGCACATACGCACACACACACACACACACACACACACACACACACACACACGCACGCACACACACGCACACACACACACGCACAGGCACACACGCACACACATATGCACACACGCGTACACGCACAAACGCACACGCACACACATGTACACACACGCGCACACACTCGCACGCACACACACGCACACGTACACACACGCACGCACACACACGCACACACTCTCAC